>NC_084847.1:52775030-52900030 GCF_033115175.1 Lepus europaeus | reverse complement strand
GAGAGAGAGAGTGAACTCCCCCATCCACTGGTTCATTCCCCGAATGCCACGGCAGCCAGGGCTG
Organism: Lepus europaeus; assembly: GCF_033115175.1. Classification (NCBI taxonomy): domain Eukaryota; kingdom Metazoa; phylum Chordata; class Mammalia; order Lagomorpha; family Leporidae; genus Lepus; species Lepus europaeus. The sequence goes on along the minus strand of NC_084847.1, from coordinate 52,899,966 downwards.
GGCTGAGGTTGAAGCTGGGAGCTGGGACCTCAGTTCAGATCTCGCACGTGGGTGTCCAGGACTCAACGACTTGAGCCGTCATCACTGGCTCCCAGGGTCAGGGGCCAGAGGCGGGCATCAAATCCAGTGGTGTGCTGGCATCCTAACCCCGAGGCCAAGTGCTCATTGCACACATGACATTAACTGTAAGGCTTTGCTATGTTTTTTTTTTAAAAGATTTATTTATTTGAAAGGCAGAGAGAGAGAGAGAGAGGGAGAGAGAGGCAGACTGAGAGATCTTCAATGCACAGGTTCAATCCCCACGTGGACACAACAGCCAGGGCTGGGCTGGGCTGAAGCCAGGAACCCGGAACTCCATCTGGGTCTCCTACGTGGATGGCAGGGGCCTAGGTACTTGGGGCATCTTCCACTGCTTTCCCAGGTGCATTAGCAGGGAGCTGGATCAGAAGTGGAGCAGCCGGGACTTGAACCGGTACTCACAGGCTTAACCCGCTGCACCACAACGCCAGACCTTAAGCTGTTAAATTCATGGGTAGTGAGCCACCTGCCATCCCATCGCTGAGGGTGGTCATCGGCATCTCCTCTCCCGTTTTCTTTGTCAGTCCGGCGAGATGCTTGTCACTTCACGGATCCCGTGAGACCAGCTCGGGGTGTTCAGGGCCTGGCCGTGGACCACCGGTCTCGTCGCCCAATGTCTTTGCTCTCATTTACGTTTCTGTCTCCACCCTGGGTGCTCTCAGTTTCTCTGCTTCCCGCTGTTGTCTCCGGTGTCTTCCCCTCTCCTGCTGTCATGTTTCTCTCTCTCTAAGCTTCCTAGCAGGCTCTGAGAAGGACCACTGGCCGCGGTGATCACGGATGGCCGCAGGCAGGGCCTGGGCTGATGGTGGCTCACAGTGGGTGACAGCTGGGGAAGTGAGAGAAGTGGGGGTCCCGGGAGAGTCTGACCACTCGGTGGTGGGGATAGCCCTCGATTTCTGGTATGAGCAGCCCGCCGAGGGGAGGTCAGGCCTGAGTGGGGGAAGCGGACAACTCTGCTTGGCCAAGGGACACTTGAGACGCCTGCGGGCCACCACGAGGACAGTGCTTCCTAACAAGGTGCAGGGAGAGGGTGTGGAGTACCAGGGTAGGGCCAGCCTGAATTCCATGGTGGTAACAGGTGCATTATGCTATTACCTCAGAGAATGGAGGCAGATTGAACGACGGCGCGCTGTCCGCTATAGCAGGACACCCGGTGGCGGGGTGATGAGACGTGAGGGTGTGCACGCGGTAAAATTCAGGATGTGGTGCAACCCAGGAGCACTCAGCGTGCAGATGGTATCTAAAGTCATGAGACGCGGGGCCAGCGCTGTGTCATAGCCGGTAAAGCCGCCGCCTGCCGTGCCAGCATCCCATATGGGTGCCGGTTCGAGTCCCTGGTGCTCCACTTCCCATCCAGCTCTCTGCTAATGGCCTGCGAAAAGCAGTGGAAGATGGCCCAAGTACCTGGGCCCCTGCCACCCACAGGGGAGACCCGGGTGGAATTCCTGGCACTTGCCATGGGCCTGGCTAAGACCTGGGTTGCAGCCATTTGAGGAGTGAACCAGTCTAGGAAAGATTTCTCTCTCTGTCTCTCAAATAATAAAAAAATCAACCTTTTAAAAGGAAAGATTTACCATGAATACGCAGGCAAGATGTGCCCTTGAGTGGCTTCCCAAAGCAGCGCCGTCACAGGTGTTCGCAGGTGTTCGCAGGTGAGGCTGCGCACCCACGCAGGGCCCTGAAGTCACTGCGGGGGCAGGGTGTGGTCTGCCGCATGCGCAGGTGTAGGCGTGCCTGGGCCGCCGGGTTCCACTCCCGCCAGAGGCTTCAGGTCACCTCAGCAGCACAGGTGAGGCCACGGGGGAGCCGCGGGGACCCTGGTGGCCGGGGACTGGAGGCCGCGAAGTCCACGGAGCTACCGCGCGGGTTGTGGGCCTTGCTACGTGGGGGTTGTCGGGGGCCTGGGCCAGCGCAGATCTGGGGAGGTGGGGCAGGCATGGGAGGGGGAGGTTAGGAAGGTAAGGACCGGGACTGACAGCGAGACGCGGGGGTTGGGAGGCAGGGGGCGTCTCGTTCGTGTTTAAAGGTGGGCGATGCTGGGGGTGACCATGGCTGGTGAGGGCCGGCCAAGGGCAGAGGTCCATATGGGGACAAACCACAGGAGCACCCGTGTGACGCTGGGACCCTCGGACCTCACCCTTTAACCCACTCAGGAGCACCTGGGAGGCAGGAGCTGCACGTCCGGGGTTCGTTCTCCCCAGGGAGGGTCTGGCGCGGGCAGGTGCTCCAGTGTCCCTTTTCGGAACACGTCCATCTCCTTGTGAGAGGAAGAGGATCCGGTGACATTCCCACTCTGAGCTGTTTTATTACACTGGTGTTTTCTCATGTCTGCAGTGGGGTGAGGGTGGCGCCCCAAAACTAATGGCCACTGACCACTGTGCGCCCCGGAGGCCGTGCTGGGGACACATCCGTCAGCAGCATGGGGTGGACAGGAAGAGCTCAGGTCCCTGCCCGGCCTGGCCTGGGTGCGCTGGGGGTGGTGGCCCTGTCTCAGGGGGCTCAAGCCACCTGTGTTCACCTGTTGGGTGCGTTCGGCATGGACTGGGCAGCTGAGGGCTCTCCTCCCAGAGTTGGGTATGTCTTGGGGGACAGCGGGCGGCAGGAGTGAATCCAAGACCCACAGCCTTGGGGGGACACGGTGGGGGCGGGGTTTTCCGTGGGGAACAAGGGAAGGCGGTGCCGACAGGGACCCGTGAGCCCCGCCCTGCTGTCCTGCTGCAGCTCCACGGGGAGAGGGCTGGATCCCCCGGGGGGACTTCCTCGTAAGGCAGAGCAAGCCGTGGGTCCCTCGTCTGTTCCTCAGTTTCCCTTTCTGCAGAAGGGGAGTGGCGCTGCCCTGCCTGGCTCTGGGCTGGGGCACGTGCTGGCCTGCGTGTGCCTTGTTCCTCGCCGTGGGGGTGTCAGGCGCCTGCCGGATTGCCAAGGCCTGACCCAGGGCTACGGGGGTTAAGTTTCCTTCCCTGGCTTCGGCTTCCCCTACCCCCGGCTGGCTCCCTGGGCCCTGAGAGTTCTTTGATGGCACGAGAGCCAACCTTTTCCAGATGTGGGGTTTGCCGGAACTCTCCGGGGTTTCATCGGCCTCCCCGCTTCCCCCCTGCCAGACGGCTGGGCCTCCCCCCTCTGGCTGGGTTGCCTGCTTCTTGGGGACGGAGGCCCGCGAGGCTAGAACGAATCCTGGATTTGGGTTCTTTCTTAGAGCTCGGCCTGTCTTCCCTGCCCCTCCTCCTCCTGTTTGGGGGGAGCTCACGGAGGCTGCGTCCCCCCCGTACCCCCCTCCGGCAGCAGCGGGGGCTTGTCTGGGCCACGTCCACTGTCTCACAGCCGCCCCTGCGCTGGGCTGGCGTGGGAGGGGAGGCCTGGGAGGAAGGGGCTGCCCGCCGGGCCTGCGGACCCATGCATCTGTGCTTAGCAATGACCGGCGTGGGTGCTGGGGAGGCCAGAGGCCAGGGACCCCCCGCCTGCTGCCTCAGAGCTGCGGGGCGGGGGGAGGCGGCCGTGTCCCCTCCCTCCCGGCCCCACTGCTATTAATCAAGAGATTCCGGATCTCCTGCCTCCCTCCCCCAACCCCCCACTCCCGCTTCCTGTTAAGTCTCCGGCCTGTCTCGCTCGCCTCCTGGTCTGTTCCTCCCCACGGGGTCCCTGCTGAGGAAGTGGGGGCCGGGGCAGGAGTGAGGCCCGTGAGGTTCAAGTGCCCAGCAAGGGAGGGGGTGCCCGGCTCCCGCAGACGCTGCCCCTGGGCTGCCAGAGGCGTCCTGCATGCGTGCGGGGGGGGGGGGGTGCCCGCCCCCACTGAGCCCTGAGATGTTTTGGGCAGCTGCTCTCTGGAGGGTCTCGCCAGGCCTCTGTGGCCCCTTGGAGGATCCGGGGCGGGCGCAGCCGCAGAGGGCAAGGCCCTGCTGTGGGCAGTGTCAAGCAGTTAAGGACACAGGTGCCCGTGCCATGTGGTGGTCTCTGCACTTTGTAGCCCGGACTCTTAACCCCGGACTCCTCCTGGGCCTCAGTTTTGCCCTCTGTGAAGTGGAACCGTTCACCTCTGCTCATTTTCTCAGCCAGCAGCCCCTGAACCCACTTCCTTTCTCCCCTTCCCCCTGGCCTCCTTCCGGCTGGAAGGCCCCCTGCTCCACAGCCCTGGGTGGCCGAGAGGGGTGGTCCCTCCCCCAGGGCCGGGTACACAAGGCTGGCTTTTGAATCCCGGGAAAAACCACATCAGATCTGTTTATTTTTTTAATTCTGCAGAAGAAGAGGGAAACGGAGCCCTGCTGATTTTAACATATGAAATACAGGAAGCCACTAGCACTCCTGTACCTTAACAGGCACCTACTGCAGGCTCAGAAAGCCAGCTCCGGACAGTCCAGCGGCCACAGGCCGGGTCCGGCCGCCTTGCCTCCGTTCTAGAATGTTCTCAGCCTGGATCTTGAGAGCTGCCCCCTGGGTCCATCAAAGCAGTGTGCTCCCCAAGTGCACCGAATACAACCAGAACAACCGCCCCGGCTCTCCAGGCATCGGCTGCCTTTTATTACCTCCCTGGCTCCACAGCTCCCCCTGGTGTCCCCCATGCACAAACCTCTCGGTGGAAATGGCCTTGCCCTGCTGTGCCCGGAGCCGTCAGTTTCCCTGCACTGAGCTGCCGTAGCCCCAGGCTGGGGCTGTGTCCGGGCCCCGGTGCTCATGGACACATTTTAGTTCACATCACCCATTCATAGAACACACATCCCTGCTGCGTTTGAGCCAGGCTTGTGCTCGCTAGAAGAGGCAGACGCTGGGTAAATGGTTGCATGGGTGGAACCATTGGAAAACAAGCCCACGTTCTTTGAGAGAGTGAACCGAAGGGGCCCACGGGGCTGCCGGTTGGAAGCACGGAAGGTGGGCTAGTCAGGGAGGGCTTCTCAGAGGAGGCAGCACTTGCACCAAGCTCTGGGGGCTGTGTGTGTCCCAGCCAGAGGGAAGATTGGATGCAGAGCCCCCCCTCCCCCTTAGGCTGGTGGAGCTCTGAGTTGGGGGGTGGGGCGTCAGGCAGGGAGGTAGCCCGGGGATCTGGGATTTGTCCTAAGATTAGAGAGGAGATAGGAAGGGTTCCAGGGGGCAAATTCCTGTCTTAAAAACACCCCTGCGGGGGTGGGGGATCCCGGGAAGCCTCATCTGAGCACTGGGACTCATCCAGGGTTGGTGGGCCGCAGCCCGTGGAAACAGGCGGGAAGGGAGGGTGGGGCAGAGGCCCTGCTCCTCTGTGACACGGAGACAGCAGCGCCTGTGGGACAGGTAGGACCTGGTACAGGCGGGAGTGGGCTGAGCTTGCGGGTAGGCGGTGGGCACAGTTCCCTTAACTTCCCCTTCCTGTTCTGAGCTGGTTTTGCCCTCTGCAAAATGGGCACAGGGAGCCCTCGGGGTGAGCCAGTGAGGGGCTCCCCTTCCGTCCAGTCCCAGTGTCATGGCCTTGGGTGCGGACAGCAGGCCCCACGAGAACCACAAGATGGACCGTGCAGCTGCATGGCTCGGTGTGGAGCCTGGTAAAGCCCCGGCCTGGGCCCCAGGAGGACACAGGTCCGGCAGGAGGCGGGTGTCTGTGGAAGTCGGCCAGGGCAGGGGAGGCGTCTCCCCCTTGGGGCCAGTTCAGGCCCCAGAGGTCCGTCTTGTTAGTGTCTCCGATACCTGGGAGCCACTGTAGTCCTGGCAGCAGAGAGAGGGCAGTGTGGTCCAGCCCAGGACTTCCTCCTGGGCCCTCGCTGTTACTGCCAGGGAGAGAGGCCGTCACCGGCATGAGCCGGGTGGGGTGACCCCCAGGGCCAAGCACTGGCTCTTTGGGGCATCTCCTTGAGGATGGGTCTCTTCCTGGCCTCCGTGTCTGGGGGCGGGTGCTGGGGAGTGTTGCTGGCTGTCTGGGTGTGGAGGTGGTCCCAGGGGGGCTGCCCTGATTGGAGAGGAATTGCTTCCCCTGGGGGAGGGGCAGGAGCGGGTGGGAGAGTCTGGAAGCAGCAGTGGCCAGTACAGGTGCCTCCTTATCTCCCACGTCCCTGCCCCTGCTGCCGGCTGCTTCAGGTCAGCATGGGCAGGAACCCGTGGCTGGGGTTGTGCCTTGACAGCAGCTGTGGACTGCACTTTCCAAGTGACACCCCGCTTTGTGGTTGTCCTCACTGATGACAGAAGCGAACGTGTGTTAGCGTTTGGGTCTTCAAGCGCTCGTATCAATCTATGCTAGTCAGCCTGAGCTGTTACAGCAAAACACCATAGGCTGGGCAGCTTAAACCACAGGTCTGTCCCCTCCCCCTACCCTTCCCCTCCCTCATCCCTCCCCCTCCCAAATGGGAGACCTGGATGGATTCTTGGATCCAAGAGTCAGCCTGGACCAGCCCCAGCCGTTGTAGCCATCTGTGGAATGAACCAGTGGATGGAAGATTCTCTCTCTCTCTCTCCCCCTCTCCCTCTCCCTCTCCCTTTCCCTCTCCCTCTCTTCCTCTCTCTGTAACCCTGCCTTTCAAATACATAAATAAATCTTAAAAATTCCAATTAAATCCTTTTATGAAGACAGATGTAAAAATTCAGGACAAAACACGAGGATCCAGAGAGGGAGAGATACAAGGATAATGCGTTTATGATCCGGTGGGGTTTTTCCCAGGAACGCTAAGTTGGCTTCGTATGTGGAAGTCGGTTAATGTGGCTCATCCCAGAAAAGAATAGAGAAACCACGTGATGATCTTAGTCGATGCACAAAGATCGTTGGAGGAGACTCCGCATCTCCTCGTGATAAAACACAGGACAGAGGCTTCTCAGCGAGCTGGCGTGGAAGGGGAATTCCTGGGTCGAATAGTGACAGAGCCCACTGCCCACACCTCCCATGATGGGTGGAGCTTTGTTCCCTGCGCTGGGGAGTGAGAAAGGGAAGTGTGTGGTCCCTGTGCTCAGCGTTGGGACAGCACAGGGCCGAGGAGTGAGAGGCGTGCCCATCAAAGCGAAGGGTGCAGCTGTTTTACTTGTAGATGACGGGGGACTGGCGACACAGCCCTCGGCGGCCGGTGGAGTGAGCGGGCTTAGAACACGGGCAGGAACGAGGTCCGTGGACGAAACCAAAACAGAGATGGAGCCGGAGGTTCTGGCTACACACAAGGGGAGAAGGAGATGTAAAAACCCTCCTGTGTGAGCCAGACAAAAAAATACGGAGCGCTGTTAGGGGTGTAATACAGGAGTCCCTCCCAGATCCACGGGTCGAAGCCCCCACGCCCCAGCGAGGAAGTCTGGGACAAGTAGTTACGGTTCAGCCAGATCGGAGGCTGGGAGCTGGACTAACTGAATCCACGCCTCCCAGGAGGTGCCCCGCGGGAGGGTCCTCTCCCAGGGAGCCCGCGAGCCAGGAACCGTGCGGGACTGCAAGCAAGCCACCCAGGCTGTGGCATTTTTATGGCAGCCCTGAGACGACCAACACAGATGCCCAGGAGTGCGCCGGGTGGGAGGCGTCCACTGACGAGAAAGGCGGAGAAGGCCTGGGTGAATGAGAAAGGCACGGGCGACGCCCGTGCGTGGGAAGGCTGCATACTGGGCCGTCCCTTCTCCCCCCGCCCCCCCCACCTCTGGATTTGGTGGGGCATAAAAAACGGCTCGAGGGTGCTAGGTTTTATTTTAAAAATTTACTTATTTATTTGAAAGGCAGAATTACAGACACACACACACAGAGGGAGAGAGGGAGGGGAGAGAGAGGTGTCTTCCATTTGCTGGTTCACTCTCCAAATGGCCAGGCCAAAGCCAGGAGCCAGGAGCTTCTTCCGGGTCTCTCAGGTGGGTGCAGGGGCCCAAGGACTTGGGCCATTTTCCACTGCTTTCCCAGGTGCATTAGCAGGGAGCTGGATTGGAAGTGGAGCAGCCGGGACTCGAACCAGCGCTGATGTGGGATGCTGATGTTGCAGCCACAGGCTTAACCCCTGCGCCACAGTGCCGGCCCCGGCAGTTAGGCCTTCAACAAGACACTAGAGTAGTTCAGTATGGAAAAGGAAGTCTTCGATACATGGCTCTGAGGCAGCTGGGAGTCCAGGTGGAAGATGGCCCCTGTCCCATAGTATAAGAGTTTTTTAAATGATAAGTTAGACTTCATTAGAGTTAAAAACGGCCTATCATAAATACAAGGGTAGTTCAAGAAGTCCATGGACAAGGGACTCACAACTTCATCGTGGTGCAAAAAATTTTGAGACTCATGCCTAGTCTTTTCATCACACACATTTTCCACGAACTTGTTGAAGTCCTCATACACCTTTAAGAACATAAAAAGATGGGCCAGCGCTGTGGCATGGCAGGTTACACCACCACCTGCAGTGCCGACATCCCAAAGGGTTGCCAGTTTGAATCTTGGCTGCTCCACTTCCCATCCAGCTCCCTGCTAATGCACCTGGGAAAGCAGTGGAAGATGGCTCAAGTGCTTGGGCCACTGCACCCATGTGAGAGACCCAGAAGAAGCTCCTGGCTCCTGGCTTTGGTCTGGCCCAGCCCCTGCCATTATGCTATTTGGGGAGTGAGCCAGCAGATGGAAGACCTCTCTTTCTATCTCTCCCGCTCTCTCTCTGACTGCCTTTCCATTAAAAAAAAATATATATTGAAAAAGACAAGTCGCAGGTCTCACAGGTGGCTCTTTGTTTTTATTTGAGAGGCAGAGAGAGAGATTGGAGATCCCATCCAGTGGTCCGCTCTCCAAATGCCCGGCTGGAAGTGCAGCCAGGAGCTCAACCCAGGCTCCCACAGTCACCTGAGGGCCCTGCTCAGCAGGAAGCCTCAGTCTGGGGGGGCGGAGCTGGACGCTGAAGCAGGTGCGTCCGTGAGGGATGCTGGCGTCTAAGCGCATGTCAGCTTAGACCAATATATCTTCTTTTTAACAATCTTCATCTACATATCCACATAGGTGCCTGCGTATATGTGAGTACCCAGAATATATGATTAAACAGATACAAAGTCACCCAGTCAGAAGGGGGAAGACAGAAAACCTAGTTCAGAAATGGGCCCAAGGTTTGTACGGGCAATTCATACAACAGATATCCAATCGACAGGCGTGAAAAGGGACTCGACGTTAGTCCACAGAATTGTAGGTTGCAGCCAGGGGCTACCTACACCCAGGAATGGCTGAGTTGAAAGAGACTGACAGCATCGGGCCAGCATCATGGCTCACTAGGCTAATCCCCCGCCTGTGACGCCGGCACCCTGGGTTCTAGTCCTGGTCAGGGCACTGGATTCTGTCCCAGTTGCTCCTCTTCCAGGCCAGCTCTCTGCTGTGGCCCGGAAGTGCAGTGGAGGATGGCCCAGGTCCTTGGGCCCTGCACCCGCATGGGAGACCAGGAGGAAGCACCTGGCTCCTGGCTTCGGATTGGTGCAGCACACCGGCCATAGTGGCCATTTGGGAGGTGAACCAATGGAAGGAAAACCTTTCTCTCTGTCTCTCCCTCTCACTAACTCTGCCTGTCAATAAATAAATAAGTAAATAAAAAAGCGACTGACAGCGTCAAACGTTGACGAGGACATGGGGCAGCCAGATCTCCTGCAGGCTAGCCAGGATGCTGCTCTTCCAGGGGGCGCTAGACTTTTTGGGGGAGCATCTGCTAAAGGTACACATGTATACAGGCACCTCAGAAAGTCTGTGGACAATGGAATTATAAGTTAATTTATACTGATTTTTTTTAAATCCAGGCATATGAACAAAATGTTCACAGGGAATAAAACTATGCCTGGACTTCAAATGTCTTTGCACCAAAACACAGTGGTCTTTTAATTCCACTTTCCCCACCGCCGTTTGGAAGCACGCTCCGTGTCTGTCCTGTGCCCCATCAAGCCCGTTGCTAGGCAGGTGGCCTGGAGGAGTTAAAACACCGTCTGTCCACCCACGGCTTGTCCAGGAATGCCTGCAGCATTCCTGCCCGTCACAGCTCATAACGGGAAGCGACTCCAGTGTCTGCCAGCAGGTTGGGGTGCACTGGGTGTGTTCCTGGGGTGGAGGACGGCGTAGCAGTCATAGGGAGCAGAATCCCACGACCTTTAATAGCAGGAATGGTCTTGGAGTGCAGGAATCAAAGGAGGCAAAGAACAGGAATTCTAAGTGTCCCTTTATCTGAAACTGTAGTACACGGAGACTCCTCCTTGGTGGGAGAGGTCTGACGCCCAGGTACCTACGGGGCCGGGGGGCGACGCAGAAGGGCTGTGGGGGTTACGGAATGCACACACGACAGGGAGCTTCCTTGCTGTGTGTGAATTACGTTTTCGCAAAGACAGAAGGACCCACTGTTGGGGGTGGATGGCTTCCCTTCCCACCACTCACTGCGGGTGGTCTCATGTTCACGTGTGACAGCAGGAGTGGTGCTGGGGGCAGCCATGCAGCCCTGCAGAGTGGAGTCCACGCATGCCTTGTCCACTGGGTCTCCCACTGACTGCCCAGAACGGGTTCCTGGGACGTGGGTGGGGATGCGTGATGGCCATGCTCTCTGCCCAAGATGTCCAGTCTGGGCAGGGGCAGAGGAGGAGGAGGGGACCTCTGAGTCACGCCTTGGAGGTGCCTCAGGCAGCAGGGCCGGCACGTGCAAAGGCACTGGGGCCAGAAGGACCACGGGCGGCTCTTGCAGGTGGTAGTGGCGGGCGCGGCTGACTCGGGGTTTGGTGTCTGGTCTGTGGCCGCCGTGGGAGGTTTAGAGGGAGGCTATTCACCATACTGGGACTGTGGGTGCCGGGAGTTCTTCCTGGTTGCAGGAAGATGGAACTCCCTGTGGTTCTTGCCCACTGGAGACAGCCTTGGGTGCTCTGGTGAGACCCACGCTGAGCCTTGGGAAGTAGCGCCACCTGCTGGCGAATGCCGGCCAGCCGGTTCCTGGGCAGCCAGCCTTGTGGCCCTCAGAAAGCCGTGAGCATCCCAGGGGGTCGAGCTGTAGCCTCTGGTTCTGGGTCCCAGGGCAGTGCCCTCGTGCAGATGTTGGAGGAAAAGTGTTCCCGCGTGCTGAGCAAACACAAACGGGACCTCCCGGGCTTCGGAGCCAGTTCCGGCCGGGCTGGGACCCAGGGTGGTGGTCTCCATCCTAGGCATGGCTCCTGTGAGGGAATGGACCAGCCTCACCCAGCAGAGTCGTGCATACGAGTGTGTAAGGGTGTGTGTGCAAGGGTTCACGCCCTGAGTGTTGGCATGAATGTGTGCACCGGGTGGGAGTGGGAGTAGGAGGATGCTGTGTGCTCACGGGACCATGTGTGTTCATGTGCACATGCGAATGGCGTGTGTTTGTGTGTGTGTGTTCATAAACGTGAGAGCCAGTGAGCGGTGTTTCTCGTGCACGTGGGATGTTTGTACTGCCTGGACCCGGGCTCATCGGGGCACGTATGTGCCTTGCAGTGGTGGCCAGCATGCTGCTGCTGCTCTGCCGCCCCCTCCCCATGCTCCTGGCTCCCCCTGCGCCCCCGCCGGCACTGGGCTCCCAGCTGCGGCCACCCCTCCCGGCCAGCTCTCGACTCCTGGCTCCTCAGGCCAAGGTTCCCGTCCAGCTGCACACAGTCCCCCCGCCCTCAGGTCTCCGGAGGGAAGCTGGTTTGCTCTAACGTTTGTGAAACCCCAATGAGAATTGTTTTTTAAGAAATCAGGAGCAGGTGTTGTGGTGCAGTGGGTTAAGCCGTGCTCGGGAAGCCTGCATCGTGTCAGAGCACCAGTTCGAGTCCCAGCTGGTCCACTTCTGACCCGGCTCCCTGCTAATGTGTCCCCGAGGAGGCAGCAGGGGATGGCTCAAGGACCTGGGCCCCTGCCACCCATGTGGGAGATGCAGATGGAGCTCCCGGCTCTTGACTTCAGCCTGGCCCAGCCCTGGCTGTTTGGAGCATTTGGGGAGTGAACCAGCAGATGGAAGTGCTGTCTATCTGTCTGGTCTCTCCCAGACAAATCCAGGAGTCTGGGACTCCTTCCAGGTCTCCCACATGGGTGGCAGGGACCCACATACTTGGACCATCCTCCGTTGTATCAGCAGGGAGCTGGATGGGCAGTGGAGCTGCGGGACTCAAGCCAGAGCTGGGGTATGGGGCACAGGCATTGTGATCGGCAACCTAGCCCACTCTGCCATGCCAGCCGGAGCCCTGCGCTTTGCTGGACCCTTCTGCTTCCTGGGAGAGTCTCACGCCCTATCATCATGGACAAGTGGCCTCTCCCGGGGCCAAGGACGCAGTTTTGAGTACACGACCTCTGTAGGGCACAGAGCGGGTGCTGAACGTGGGTCCATTGATGAATCGGTGGGGAGGAGACTGGCGCTGGGGGCCTGGCTGCACATGGCTGGGCGCTGGGCAGGGGCTCCCAGGCTCCCTTGTCCCTACTCCTGCCTGGTCAGAGGCCACGGCTGGAAAATTGTAGCAGGGCCGGCCAGAATAGCCTTTAAATTGCAGGGAACACAGACCTGGTGGCACCTTGCCTGTGGCCATGCAGCCGCTGAGCGCAGAGCCCGGGCTGGCGACCAGGGTGCTGGCTGGGCAGAGCTGCCCGGGCCATCTTTGGAGGGTCGGGGCTGGGGGCGGGCGGCACTGGCACCCTTCTGAGATTGTCCTTGTGTTAGTTACAGGACCCTCATCAGGCCCACGTACAGAGTGTCCTACCGCACGGTGACGGCGCTGGAGTGGAGGTGCTGCCCCGGCTTTACTGGGAGCAACTGTGACGAGGGTAAGTCTGTGCGGGGGCGCGGGGCACCGGCTGGGCGTGGTGCGCTGCGGGGACGTGGGGCACAGGCGGGGCATGAACTGCCGTATCTCTGGGCGCCGTCTGTGTGCGGGCCGGGCGAGGCTGCTGCCTCTTGGGGCAGTTCTGGCTCCCGGGGGCAGGTGTCTTGTCCCCGACGTGCGCTTTGTAGCCTTGGTTCTTGCTGTCTGACCCAGGCCTCTGCCTGGGCTCCCCGTTTGCGGTGTCTGGGGGAAGGGGTTTGGTGTCCAGCCATTTCCTGCACCTGTGGCTCTGGGGCAGGAGGAGGTGGAGCCAACGCACACAAGGGCTCACCTGGAAGACATGGGTGGGGAGGGCCCGAGGGGCGAAAGACAGAGACCTCACGGCCAGGGGCTGTGGTCCTGCCCAGTGGACGGGCTCTTCTGTGGAGGCCTGGGCGTCAGCTTCGTGTTCGTCAGCTTAGACGGCAGCGTCTAGGAAGTCACACTTTCAGCGTCTCTTAGCCGCGAACTTGATGTTTTCTCACGCTTCGAGTGTAGACGGTTCAAAGTCCTCTTTGGGCTGCAAATAATCACTTAACTCAGCCACGCAGTCAGCAGCGCTGGGACGATGCCTTGTGGGCCCGTGGCACCGAGCAGAGCTGAAGCGAGGCCTGGGTGCTGGTGGGGTCCCCCTTTCCCCTGCCCCCCCCCCCCCCCGTCCATCTGTCCCTTCCTGAATTACAAGGTGCCTGAGGGGAAGGAGGAAGGGGAGGGGTGAGGTGAGGCGGAGACCAGTGCTGTCCGTCAGCTCCCGCTGAGTCCTGTCAGCGCCGGGGCAGTGGGCAGAGGCCTGCCGAAGCCAGGAGCTTCTTCCGGATCTCCCACGCAGGTGCAGGGGCCCAAGCACTTGGGCCATCTTCTACTGCTTTCCCAGGCCATAGCAGAGAGCTGGATCAGAAGTGGAGCAGCTGGGACTCGAACCAGCGCCCATGTGGGATGCTGGCACTGCAGGCGGAGGCTTAGCCCACTGTGCCACAGCGCCAGCCCCCAAGTTCATTGATGTTGGCTGAGCCCAGTGCTTGCCAGGAACACTCGGGGCTTCTGGACCAGGGGTGAAGAGTGGCCGGCACCGCCCAAGGCACTCAAAGCCTCAGAGCCTGTGCCAGGCGCTCCTCGGCCACCGTGCGTGGGCCGGGGGGTGGTTGGGGGATGGGATGAGGCCGACCACGGGGTGCAGGGCCCCCTGCCTGCTGTGAGCAGGGGGTCTTGAGTCTGAAGCTGGGAGACTGGCAAGTGAGGGACCACCCCGCGAAGAGCTCACACTCCCCAAATCGGGGCGAAGTCACTGCCAAGCCTGTGACTTCGGGCACCTGACTGAGCCGGCGGTAGCGGGGTGGGGGGTCCTGCATTGGCACAGGCCCCGCTCCATGCTGTCTGCAGTCCCAGAGAGGCGGCTCAGTGAGGGGCTGCTGACTGCTCCTTGTCAAAGGCTGATTTATTGGAAGGGCAGAGTTGGCGCACACAGCTGTTCCATCTGCTGGGTCACTCCCCAGACGGCCTCACCCAGGGCTGAGCCGGACCGAGCCAGGAGCCAGGAGCTGCACCCGGGGCTCCCCGTGTGCAGCAGGGACTCGGGGATTTGGACCGCACGCCTTGGCAGGACGCTGACCTGGTAGCAGGGGCCCGGGGCCTTGGGGTCACTGCTGCCTCCCAGGAAGCTGGGGCCGGGGTGCAGCTGAGACTGGCGCTCGCTCCTCCCACCAGGGCCCTGGTGTCCGAGCGCCACCGGCCGGCCGAGCAGCACCTGAGCCGCCCCCGGGGCTCCTGTAGGAGCTCTGGCTCTGTCCCCCTCGGCCCTCGGGCCCTGGTCCAGCACTCGGCCTCTGCCTCCCCGAGTTAGGGGCACCCCCAGGACACGTGCTCCGGGTGGCAGGTCCCAGGGCGGGCGCGGCTCTGCACCTGTGGGTGCCCGCTCCTTGCACCTGGTCCAGCTCTGTGCACCTGGTCCAGCTCCTGCTGCGGAGGGCGGGGCCGAGGGCAGGAGGTATCTGAGCTCCTTTACGAGCCTTGTGCGACCCCCTCGCTGTCAGTCCTATGACTGCAGTGCGGCTCCTGGCTCATCGCGAACTCACAGCGCACAGGGAGCAAGTTCACCTGAGAGCGGGAACTCTGAATAGTCCAACTCGGCAGAGAGGCGTGGCCGTGCGCAGGGGGGTTGTGCACAGAGGTGGAGTGGGCCGTGTGCAGCGTCAGGTGGGGCCATGCGCAGAGGTGGCGTGGCCGTGGGCAGCCGCCCGCGTTCTCTCTCCTTCTCTGAGTTCCTTCGATGGCTCTCAGCTCCGTGACGTGGGGTTGCAGAGCCCCCGGGGTCCGTCAGCACGGGCGGCTCGCTCCCCGCCCATCGTAAACCTGAGTGTGCTGCGAACCCCGCGAGGAGCGCCCCGTTTTCGCGTCACCTGGTCACCTGCACAGAGTGAAAGGGACACAGCCCTCTGTGTGCTCCCGTCACCTTTTACACAAATTGGTTGACTTATTTGAGAGAATTGCAAGGAGCCAGTTTGGTCTCCTGCCCTCGGTCACGCCCCCAATGGACCTGGAGGCCTGGGCTGGGGCGGGGGCTCCTTCTGTGGCTCCCATGCGGGTGCCGAGGCCTGGACAGCAGGACGGATGGAAGAGGAGCAGCCAGGACCCGAACCAGCGCCCGTGTGGGAGGTGGGCACCGCAGGTGGGGGCTTTACCTGCTGCGCCCCAGCGCCGGCCTGAGAAAGAATGCAAGCCATCGCTTCCCAGGACAAATTCCTGTGCCGGTGCTGGGTCAGAGGATGAGCCCGGTGGCCGGGCGCTGTGGCTAGGGCCAGAGGACGGAGCTCGGATGGCCACCGGGCGCTGTGGGTCAGAGGATGGGGCCTGGCCGGCCGCCGTGGCCGGGGTCAGAGGATGAGCCCGGCGGCCGAGCGCTGTGGCCAGGGTTCACCCTCGGACGCAGGCCTAGTTATAATCTGGGGACTTACAGGACGGTCCAGAAGGTGGGGGCATCGTCCTCTCGTCCCATGTGTGGAGCCGACACTGAGTTAGGGTCTGTGCGGGCTCCGCCGGGCTGTGCACCTGCAGCGTGGCTTTGGCCAAGGCTGATGGGGGGATGGTCCCTGGGGAGAAGGTTCACGCCGGGTCCTCAGGGCCACATCGCTCCACTGTCATTATTATCATTATTAGGCCAGCACGTACCCATCTTATAGATGCAGAAACGGAGGCCCACGGGAAGGAGAGACTTGGCTGAGCCCAGGGCCTCTGAGTATGTGGGAAACCCCACCAGCAGCGGTGGCAGGAGTAGGGACAGAATGGTCAGACCCGGGGCCGGCCCCTCCCTGTGACAGCTCGGGCCACCTCGGCCTGGGTGTTGGGAAGACCCCGTCACAGGGAAAGCCCATGCAGGTGCTAGGTTGAACTCAAGCCGGGGATTCTCCCACCCCCTCCCCCCCTTTCAAATAAGTAAGTCTTTTTTTTTTTTTTTTTGACAGGCAGAGTGGATAGTGAGAGAGAGAGAGAGAGAGAAAGACAGGGAGAAAGGTCTTCCTTTTTGCCGTTGGTTCACCCTCCAATGGCCGCTGCGGCTGGCACATCTCGCTGATCCGAAGCCAGGAGCCAGGTGCTTCTCCTGGTCTCCCATGCAGTGCAGGGCCCAAGGACTTGGGCCATCCTCCACTGCACTCCCGGGCTACAGCAGAGAGCTGGCCTGGAAGAGGGGCAACCGGGATAGAATCCGGCGCCCCAACCGGGACTAGAACCTGGTGTGCCGGTGCCGCAAGGTGGAGGATTAGCCTGTTAAGCCACGGCGCCGGCCAAATAAGTAAGTCTTTTTGAGAAACAGCGTAAGATAGAGAATAAAAGCCCTGATTAATCACCTGGCGCTCGGAGCAGGGGTTCTGTCCTTGGCACTGACCGGTGAGAGCTGGGAGCTGCCCTGGTGGGTTGGTGAGTGAATGGTGTGTGCTAAGACATTGTTCATGCGCAGGACGTGGGAGGGGCAGGCGGTGGTGTCTGTCTGCCCATTTTGCAGGTGAATGACTGAGTCTTCGAGGAACATTGACATCAGTTAAGTGAGGTCTTGTGGCAGCCATTGGAGGAGGGGGTCTGAGTGACGGGGAGGAGGCAGGTGCCCACTCTGGCTGGCCAGGCTGAAGGGCTCCTTTTTTTTTTTTTTTTAATTTTTGACAGGCAGAGTGGACAGTGAGAGAGAGAGAGACAAGTCTTCCTTTTGCCATTGGTTCACCCTCCAATGGCCGACGCGGTAGGCATGCTGCGGCTGGCGCACTGCGCTGATCCGATGGCTGGAGCCAGGTGCTTATCCTGGTCTCCCATGTGGGTGCAGGGCCGAAGCACTTGGGCCATCCTCCACTGCACTCCCTGGCCACAACAGAGAGCTGGCCTGGAAGAGGGGCAACTGGGACAGGATCGGTGCCCCGACTGGGACTAGAACCCGGTGTGCCGGCGCCGCAGGCGGAGGATTAGCCTAGTGAGCCACGGCGCCGGCCTGAAGGGCTCCTTTTGCTGAGCCTGGCCGCGGCTGCTTCTGATCCCTGCCTCTTCCCCAACACCTGTGGCCCAGTCTGGAAGATGATCTGAGGGCCTGTTCCAATGGGCACCTGCTGTGGCTCAGTGGGCGTTGTGGGCTCGTGGGTGAGATGCTTCTACTGGGCCTGGCGCGTGGTCAGCCGTCGGGGCTGGGCTGGGCTGCACTATGAGACACGCGTCTTTGGGCACCCGCCGTTGTGCTTTGTAGACTGTAACTGCTTACAAATGTCACTTGTGTGCTCCGGCCCTGGGCACCAAACGCGTGGGTCAGCTGCCATTCTGTCCACGCATTCCCAGAGCTCTCGTCCCTCCCACGGAAGTTGTGACCTTGGGGAGTCACCCGCCGGAAGTTTCTCCTCTGGAAGTGGGGTCACATCAGTTGCTCCTCTGGGGAGACGGAGCCCCCTCCCCGGGGGGGTGTAAGAACTCCAGTTACTGTGACTTCCGGCCCCGCGGTGCCATGTCTAGAGAGTAGCCTGGCTCGTGGTTACACCACACAAGGGGAGATTGCCGTGCCTTGAACCTGTGCTGGCTGGGGAAGACTTTGGAAGGAGGAGGAGGGGAGGGGCTCATTTCCCTCCCGCTCCCTCTGGGCCGCCCCTGGGGGCACAGGCACCTGGCAGAGTCCTGGAGGCAAAACTCCCCAGCCCAGGGCTGCGTTTTGGGGCTTGGCTGGTGGCTTCTGCTGGGGCAGCAGGGCCAGGGCTGGTTTCCGTGGACCTGGTGGCTGGGCTCTGCTCTGCTGCCCCGGGCCTCCATTTCCATGTCTGCGAAGCGGGTGTGGGAGAGACTTCGGCAGCACAGATGTTTCCGGGTCCTGACCCCCTCAGAGCTGCCGTGGGGATCAGTGGACCACCTGTGAAGCGGGAGGCCAGCCGCCCTGGGTGAGAAATGGCCTCCGGGGACTCGGTGGTGGGAGTGCACTGGGGGCGGGAGTGCCATCCTGTGGACACCCAGGCCTCTTCTTTCTTTCTTTCTTTCCTTCCTTCCTTCCTTCTTTCTTTCTTTCTTTCTTTTTTTTGACAGGCAGAGTGGATAGTGAGAGAGAGACAGAGAGAAAGGTCTTCCTTTTTGCCGTTGGTTCACCCTCCAATGGCCGCCGCGGCCGGTGCATCATGCCGATCCGAAGCCAGGAGCCAGGTGCTTCTCCTGGTCTCCCATGCGGGTGCAGGGCCCAAGCACTTGGGCCATCCTCCACTGCCTTCCCGGGCCATAGCAGAGAGCTGGCCTGGAAGAAGGGCAACCGGGATAGAATCCGGCACCCCGACCGGGACTAGAACCCGGTGTGCCGGCGCCGGAAGGTGGAGGATTAGCCTGTTAAGCCACGGCGCCGGCCGCCTCTTCTTTCTAAGGGGCCAGTAGCTATGCCGGTGGCAGCTTGCGGCTTATCTTTGTGGACGAGGAAGTGACACAGCTGCAGGTCCCAGCGCCAGCTCTCCGGTTGTCTGACGGCACTCGGTGTCCACAATTTGATTCCCATGGGTTCAGGCCTCCGTCCCGCAGGGCCACACGTGGGCTGCCCGGGATACCCGCCCGTCTGCCGGCTGTCTCAGTGTATTGGTCACCTGGGAAGAATGCTTTATCTGGCTGGGAAGTCCCAGGATGTGGCAGGGAGTGTGGCACGGGGGCAGCAGGGGGCGCCCCCTGCTGAGATGGAGCTGCCAGCTGGGATCTCACGCCCCCTTCTTTTTTTAATTTTTAGTTTTTAAAAAGATTTCTTTATGTATTTGGAGGGCAAAGTTATAGAACAGCAGAGAGAGTGCGAGCTTCCATCTGCTGGTTCACTCCCCAAATGGCTACAATGGCCAGACCTGGGCCAATATGAAGCCAGGAGCTTCTTCCAAGTCTCCCATGAGGGTGCAGGGGCCCAAGCACTTGAGCCGTTTTCCACTGCTTTCCCAGGTGCATTAGCAGGGAGCTGGATTGGAAGTGGAGCAGCCGGGACTTGAAACCCTGCCCCTGTGGGCTGCTGGCACTGCAGGTGGTGGCTTTACCCGCTGTGCCACAGCACCGGCCCCTCCCTCTTATGATCAAGCCACTCCCGCTGTCCTGGGGTCCCCACCCTCGCGACCTCAACCCCCCACCCCCTCCAGATACCATCACCCTGTGGAATTTGGAGGTTTGGCTCCCAACACGTGGCTCCGGGGGGCCGTGCTCAGACCACAGCCACAGCTTTCGGAACTTCCACAACTGCGGCCTCAAATCTGACGGTTTGTGGGGACAACTCGGAGGACCCAAGGAGCACGTGGCTCTCCGGCTTTGGTTTGACAGTGAAGGAGCCACTGAGGCACAGCCAAGGGCAAGGGGTGCATGGTCAGCAAGTGGTGGCTTCCACGCCAGCCCTGGGCACCTGGCCTCCCACACGTGACGTGCCTGCACTCGCCCACGCTGGGCTCCAGGAAGCCCTCAGTCCGGGTTTTATGTGCGGCTTCGTCCCAGAGGGCCCAGTGGACCGCGTCGTCGGCCATCCTCCCCTCTCCAGACTAGGGCTGCCAGTTCGCACCCTCTGAACGCGTGGTTGACTCTGGGGGCTGCTAGCCCCTACCCCTGAGTCGTCCAGGCCCCACCCCCACCCCCCAAGCCGTCTGCTGAGCGCGAGTAACCAAAGATGATTCTGCCACTCAGGAAGGTCCAGGGTCCTAGAAGCTCGGTGCTGGGCACCTGGGATGCAGACGCGTGTTCGTGTTTGACGATGGCGCGGGCAGGAGGCCTTTGAGCTGGGACTGGATGCTTTCGGGGGGGGGGGGGGGGTGCTGCAGATGCCCGGCTGGGGCTTTAGGAGTGAGGCAGGGGAGGCCCCTGTGCTGGCAGTGACACCGGTCCCAGCCTCCACCTGCTCCCCAGTCTTGCAGGCGGCTGGTGGATGGCAGAGGAGGGGTGGGAGGCTGCCTTGGGCGTGGGTCTGCGTGGCTGGACCCATTCCGTCGCAGGAAGGGGTGGGGATGGCTGTGTCCCACCACTGGATGCCTGTGTGCCGGGAACATGAACCCTGCCGTCCTCAGGCCGTGGGGACCGTGTGGCGGGGTGGGGTCCCGTGCTGCAGCTGGGGTGAGCACAGCCCGGCCTGCACGCCAGCTGTTGCACCATCGGATCCCAGTGACGACAGCGCCCGCGTGCTCTCCAGGGCCATAAACACCAGGATCGGCTCTCAGAGCCTCATTCCTTCCAGCTGAAGTGTGGCCGGGGGCCCCAGACAGCCCCTTCCTCGGCTCCGCAGAGGGGGTGCGTTTGGCTCTGTGTCCGCGGTTCCCACAAGAATCTCCTAAAGATTCTTTATGGCCAAGCACTGCCTGCGTCTCCCCCCTCTCCCCGCCGCGGCGCTGGAATGTTCCAGAATCCCTGAGCCCCGCTCCGTTTAAGCCGTTATTTATTGCCGGAGCCTCTCGCTCGGCGCTGCTCGTCCCAGCCCGGGGTTCCCCTCTCCCCCTACGTGTGGGTCCTCCCACCTACTCTAGACCTGCCTGAGGGCTGGACGCTGCTCTCTGCTGCTTGTTTGTCTGTAAGGACTGCACCCAGAAGAGGAGCAGGGCCTGGGCTTGGAGCCCCCAGACCCGACCGGCTCCCAGCTATAAAATTTGGGAAAAGCTAGCTGATTTCCCAGAACTCAACTTTCCTCAATGAAGTGGGAGAAAACACCGCTGCCCTGTGTGGCCGGAAGGAGGTCTGGTGCCCAGTGGGGAGTGCCCAGTGCCCGGCGCCCAGCACCTGTGGGCACCCAGGAAGTGTATGTGCTGCCATGGGGCTGATGGAGCTCTGAGCCCGCGGCTGTTTCTGGCACCTTCCCGGCAGCCCTGAGGAGCAGGCGGGCGGCCCCATGTTCCCATCGTACAGGCGAGGAGCACAAGTTCAGGTGGCTCAGTGGTTAGACGTGGCTGCCCATGCTGGGCCCGGAGCAGAAGCTAGGGCCTGCCTTTCTCCTGCACCACACCCGGAGAAGGGGGGCCGAGTGAGTGAGGGATTAAGATGCAGGGTTGCGGCCGGCGCCGCGGCTCACTAGGCTAATCCTCCGCCTGCGGCGCCGGCACACCGGGTTCTAGTCCCGGTCGGGGCGCCAGATTCTATCCCGGTTGCCCCTCTTCCAGGCCAGCTCTCTGCTGTGGCCCAGGAAGGCAGTGGAGGATGGCCCAGGTGCTTGGGCCCAGTACCCGCATGGGAGACCAGGAGGAAGCACCTGGCTCCTGGCTTCAGATCAGCGCAGCGGCCATTTGGGGGGTGAACCAACGGAAGGAAGACCTTTCTCTCTGTCTCTCTCTCACTGTCTAACTCTGCCTGTCAAAAAAAAAAAAAAAAAAAAAAAAGCAGGTTTTCACTGGTGCTGGAACTGGCCCTGGGACTTGGGGCTGTGGTGAGAGAGCCCTGGGCGTGATGCTCTGTTTATTAGTTATTAAAAACGCAGAGCTACAGAGAGCTCCTCTATCCGCTGGTTCACTCTAAATGCCCACAACAGCCAGGGCTGGGCCAGGCCAAAGCCAGAGGCCTGAAACTCCACCCAAGTCTCCCACATGGGTGGGTGGGGGGCCCAAATACTCGAGTCATCACCTGCTGCCGCCTTCCCAGGCGCTTTGCCATGGGGCTGGATTGGAAGCAGAGCAGCGGGGACTCGAACCGACGCTCCTATGGGACGCCAGCGCAGCGCCGAACCCCTGTCCGTTTCTTTAATGATGTTTTCATGCCCTGGGAGATTTCAGAAACGAAGACCCAAGGAAGCAGGGAACTCTGGGTATTCCTAGGGCAGGTTCCGCGAAGAAGTGGGTGGTTAAGAAGTGCAATTGGAAAAGGCAGTCTGACCCAGCGGTAAGAACCTGGGGGTGGGGAGGGGGGGGATGAGGCCCTCTCCTGTCCCCCTCTGAGTGAGTCCCTGTGGGACTAGGGGTTAGGGAGGATTAGGGAGGACTCCCCAGGAGGGCCCCGTTTTAGAGGGACGCTGCAGAATTCTCTCTGGGGGCTGCGTCTCAGTGCGGCATTTGGGGTTGAGTTCCTGAGCTCCATCGATGGGCAGAAGCAGGGGCGGGGTCTCCCGAGGCCTCAGGCGGTGTCGCAGGCTGGAGGCATGTGTGTATGTGTGTGTGTGTGTGTGTGTGGTGTCTGTGCCTGACTGTGGTGGTTTGACACATGTGCATGTGGTAGTGTGCGTGCGTGTATTTCTGCTGTCTGTCTGCTCTGTGGGTGAGGCTGTGGGGCGTGCACAGCTTCTATCAGGAGTGTTAGACTCCACGTTGGTGGGACAAGCAGTGAGTACTCAACACAAACTGCGTGTCAGGTGGTGAGCTCTGATCTGTCCCCGGGCTGGGGACACGTGGTCCCTCCCTCTCTTAGGGCAGCAAGAGTGAGCCCCGTGGTCACCCAGGGGAAAGCCAGCAGCGCTCACAGGGTGCTGTGTTGTCCAGAGGTCGGCTGGACTCCGTGTGTCTGCCTCTGTGCCCACAACAGCTGAGCCGTGGGAACTGGGGTGCAGCTTTGTAGAAACAGGGCGCAGCCCCGGGCAGCCATGCCCAGCGTCCCTGTGTGCCTTTGGTCAGCCTTTTACACCTGCGCTGAGATTAAGCAGTTAGCATTCTGTCGTACTTGCTTCGTTTTTTCTTTTTTAAAGTTTGGGGTTTGTTTGTTTGTTTTTAATTTAGGGCAGAGTTAGACAGAAGGAAAGTCAGAGACAGAGAGATCTTCCATCCACTGGTTCACTCCCCAAATGGCCACAACAGCCAGGGCTGAGCCAGGCAGAAGCCAGGAGCCTGGAGCTTTATCCAGGGTCTCCCATGCGGGTGGCAGGGCCCAACACTTGGGCCATCATCTGCTACCCTCCCAGCTGTGTTAGCAGGGAACTGGGTCAGAAGTGCAGTGGCCGGGATGTGACCTGGGGCTCATATGGGATGTGGGTGTTGGCAGGTGGCGGCTTAACCTGCTGTGCCACACTCCAGCCCTGAATGTGTAAAATGTATGTAGCAAATATTTCCAGTGAACTAAGAAGTGCATAAAACACCCCGTAAAATCCTTGTACACCTACACAGAAATTAAACACTTGTTTGCATTATGTCCCGTTTGCTTCAATGTTTTTATTTTCACTCTTTATTTTGAAGTCGCCCAGAGTGGGGGTATTTTAGGGAAGTATGCCTTCTTTCCCTTCCCAGACAGGACACCAAGTTCAAGTGGGTTTGTACTGTTCCCAATTTTATGAACTTTTGTTACATATGGGAGTACTTCAAAAAGTTCATGGGAAATAGGATTACACACAGGATTTTATTTTGGGGGAGAGATTTTTTTCTCATAATATATGGAAAATGTGTACTATGAACCAGTGGGTGCATGGATATGAAAATGTTTATGGCAAAATACTTGTATGTTCAGATCTATAAACAAGATGTACCTAGTGTTGTCTAAAAGCCTACACAATGATGTTCAAGTGAATTAATCCTTTTTTAAAAAACAATTTATTTATTTAAAAGTCAGAGTTAGAGAGAAGGAGAGGCAGAGAGAGAGAGAGAGAGAGAAAGGTCTTCCATCTGTTGGTTCACTCCCCAGATGGCCACAATGGCCAGAGCTGTGCTGATCCAAAGCCAGGTCTCCCATGCAGGTGCAGGGGCCTAAGAACTTGGGCCATGTTCTAATGCTTTCCCAGGCCATAGCAGAGAGCTGGATCAGAAGTGGAGCATCCGGGACTTGAACCGGTACTCATATGGGATGCTGGCATTGTAGGTGGTGGCTTTACCAGCTACGCCACAGTGCCAGCCCCAAATTAACTTTTTTTTTTTTTTGACAGGTAGAGTGGACAGTGAGAGAGAGAGAGAGAGAGACAGAGAGAAAGGTCTTCTTTTTGCCGTTGGTTCACCCTCCAATGGCTGCCACGGCCAATGTGCTGCGGCCGGCGTACCGTGCTGATCCAAAGGCAGGAGCCAGGTGCTTATCCTGGTCTCCCATGCGGGTGCAGGGGCCTAAGAATTTGGGCCATCTTCTACTGCTTTCCCAGGTCATAGCAGAGAGCTGGATCAGAAGTGGAGCAGCCGGGACTTGAACCGGCACTCATATGGGATGCTGGCATTGCAGGTGGTGGCTTTACCAGCTACGCCACAGTGCCAGCCCCAAATTAACCTTTTTTTAAAAAAGATTTATTTATTTATTTGAGGGGCAGAGTTACAGAGGAGGGGGGTTACAGAGGTTGGGGGAGTGGGGAGAGAGAGAGAGAGAGAAAAATCTTTGATGCACTGGTTCACTCCCCAAATGGCCACAACAGCCAGGGCTGGGCCAGGCGGAAGCCAGGAGCCTGGAGCTCCATCTGGGTCTCCCACGCGGGTGCAGGGGCCCAAGCACTTGGGCCATCTTCCACTGCCTTCCCAGATGCATTAGCAGGGAGCTGGGTGGGAAGTGGAGCAGCTGGTCACCAAACAGACTCCCTGACGTGACAGGTGGCAGCCTAACTTGATGTGCCACGACATTGGCCCTGCTTTTTCCTTTTAATGATACAGGTAGGGAGCCTCACTGAGGACCTTTGGAAATGTAATAGCTCGTTTCCTGCCAAGGCAAGCTGTGATCTTTGTGCCAAATATCTCCTGAGAAGGACGTAGGGGAAAAGCAGGCGAGGGAAGAGTCGGGGCCGGTGCTGTGGCGTAGTGGGTAAAGTCACCACTTGTGGCGCTGGCATCCCGCGTGGGCGCTGGTTCAAGTCCCGGCTGCTCCACTTCTGATCCAGATCCCTGCAGGGCACCTGGGAAAGCAGCAGAAGATGGCCCAAGTGCTTGGGCCCCTGCACCCAGGTGGGAGACCCGGATGGAGCTCCAGGTTCCTGGCTTCCTCCGGGCCCAGCCAAGACCGTTGCGGCCATTTGGGGAGTGAACTAGTGGGTAGAAGATCTCTCTGTCTCTCCCTCTGTCTTTGAAACTCAGCGTTTCATATAAAGAAATAAATCTTAGATCATGCTAGTTACATGTATGCTGTCTCATGTCATCTCTCTAAGAACCCAGGGTGGAATGTGTTGCCATGGTCAGGATGCTGGGTCCTGCTGGGGTAGGCAGCAGCCCCAAGGCCTCAGGGCGTTAACCCCAGTGCCAGTGTCTGGTGCAAGCTCAGGTCCAGTGCAGGTCTGTGGAGGCCTCAGCACCACAGGGCGCCAGAGGCTGCAGGTGGCAGAAGTTCCACAGGCTGGCAGCCGTGCCATCTGCAACAGGTGCACGACCGGGAGGTCCCAGGGGGACCTTGCACCGCCTCGACCTCTCCTGACCTACCGGTGCGAGCTGGTGCTGCAACTCTGGTCATATCAAGGAAACGAAGAAGAAAATGGAGCCCTGGGGTAGTTGGGACGCCCACGCCCTATGTGGAGGTCTATGTCCCGTGCCTGGCTCCAGCGTCCCACCTCGGCAGCCCCTGGAAGGGAATAGTGGCGGCAGAGTGATTAGATCCTTGTTCATGTGGGAGACCTGGACTGAGTCCCTGGCTCCCCACTTTGCTCCCCAGCCTGTGCCCATTGAAGACATTTGGGGAGTGAACCAGCAGTCCGGAGTGTCTGTCTGTCTCTCTCAGATTAATCAATTGAAAAAATAAATGCCAAGTATCACAAAAGACAACTACAGTTTGTTAGTGAAGTGCTTGGTGACTGCCTCTCTCCCTCTGCCTCGGGCAGTGTAAAAGTCGATTCACTTTATAACCAGCGGCCCCCAAGGTCCACTCCACACGCCGTCTATTCCCCATGCCGCAAGGCAGCTTTGCCAATGAGGATACCATGGCTCAGACGTCTGGGAGCTCTCGCAAGACGCCCAGCAAAATAGCTGAGCCAAAAGTTGTCTCCTACCTCTGACTCCTCACTGAATATTCCAACTGTGAAAGAGAAAGGGACGCACGGATGTGGCCGGCAGTGGGAGTCGCCCAGGGGTCCGCTGTCTCCCTCCCGTCTGAGCTCGTGCTAGGCCGGGTGTGTGTACTTGGAGACACAGTCCAAGGTCACCAATGGATGCTGCTGGTCCGTCTGTGCCGTAGGCTGTGCTGCTCCAACGGGGGCCACCAAGCCTCCCCTGGGATGTGCGCTTGGGAGCTCAGGGGCCCGAGAGTGAGTTCCTCCTGGTTCCTCCCTTCTCTGTCCTGGCCGCTGTCGCCCTGCTTAGCCCCTGCGCCGTGGCCTGGTCCTGAGCAGGTGAGAGGAAAGATCCATGGTGGGGCACAACCACCCTCTCTTGGAGGTGCCTGGGCCGGTGCAGGCCCAGCTGCCCACCGTGGGAGGGACACAGCATTCCTCCCTGGGGGGGGCGGTGGGGGGTGGGTCTGAGATGCTGGGCAAGGGGAGGGGGCGCTTGGGAAGGGGACCGTGGCGGAGCACGGGATGGGGTGGTCACGGTCACAGATCATCAGCCTCACAGAAGAACAGAACTGAGTTCTGCACCCCGCGTCCCCTCCAGAGCTGCAAGCCGACCACATCCTGTCCCTAGGAGCGCCCCAAAGTGGGCTCTTGGGGTCTGCAGCCAGGCTCAGCAGAGACGTGCAGGGGAGTGGCGGCCGAGGCTCCGATGCCGAGCTGGGGGTCCCCGCCTCAGGCAACTCTGCAGGGGGAGGCCGGAGACAGCCCTGCACCCCCAGCCGGCCGGCCCTGCCCCTGCCACGGGGCTGCGTTTGCAGGCAGTTGTTTTAGATTAGCATACAAATCGAGCTCAGTGTCGTACATCTGTTGTTAATCCCCGGCTCGGTGGAAGCGAGATGCCAACACGGCGTCCATTAGGCACGCTGGCCCCGGAGCGTCCCTTCCGGCCGCTGCCTTTGTCCTCCATCGGGGTCCCTAATGGGTTCCAGCGTGTCTTTTACTCCGCTTCCTCTGGCCTCGCACATCAGAACAGGGCAATTTGTGCGATGTGGGGATCGGACTCCGGACTGTTAGTTCTGAAGCCTGTGGGCAGATCTCCGAGGAATCGCAGCCCCGCGTCCCCCCGCCCCCACGGTCAGCAGACAGACCCCAGGGTCTGGGCCCAGGGCGTCCAATTCAGAGAATTCCAGGCAGGCGTGGGAGGGGAGGCCCAAGGGGCCTGGGAGACGGCGGAGGCAGAGTGGACGCTGGCGGGAGCGGGGCACAGAGGTTCCCCAAAGCGGGGACAGGCAGAGCCGCCGGGCGTGGGCACAGACACTGGGCTGCGGTTGTGAGGCCCTGGAGGAGAGGGCCCTGACCCCTGGGTGTGCAGGGAAGGCAGATCCGCGGGGGTGGGTGGGGGCAAGGTCCTGTGGGCTGTGGCTGCCCTCAAAGGCAGCCAGGCCCGCGGGGAGGCCTGACCTGGGGCGGGGTCGGCACTTCCTGTCGCCGGCCGAGGCCGGGGTTCTCTGCCCCAAGCCACCCCGAGAGGAAGGTGCACACGGGATTGTGTGTCTGGAAAGGTCCACGGCTTTTTCTTGCCGGGGATGGAGTGATGTCAGGTGCCCTGCCCAGCCCGGCCCCAGCCAGGGTGGGTCCCCTACACCTGTCTGTTGAGCAGGTGAGTTGACAGTGACTGGCGTAATGTCACACTCCGGGGCTGCAGCCAGCCCGGATGGTGCCCCCGTGAGCCTTAGAGAGGGGTGCCCAGCCTCTCTCTGGGCAGGACAGACCACTTCCCAGGATGCACTGGGCCCTCCGTGCCGCTGTGGGGTCTGTTACATGAGCTTTGAAAACACAGACTTACTTCTGAAATCGTTGTGAGATAGTCGCGAGATAAAACGACGGTTTTCACCTGTTTCACATGCACGGCTCGGTGGCCCTGGCGATGGTCACGCCATGCTGCCACCAGGGCCCCTGCTGTTCTCCAAAGCTTTGCCATCTTCCCAATGAAATGGGTGGCTTTGAAAGGTGGAAAAACCATTTGATGTGTGTGCCTGGTCTAGCTCACCACCCTTCTGGGCTAGCTCCGCCTTTCTGTGTCTGGGCGTTCTTTGAGGACTTTGTCCATGGTGCCATGAGCGAGGGTGGGGGTGGGGGCTGTGCCTTGTCTGCTTGTGAACCCCATCCTACCTTCCTCTGGTGCCCCTGTGCCCCCTGGGTCCCATGAAGCTGCCTGGGTACCAGCGTCCCACTGGCTCGGTCCCCTCGTTAGCAGATGCGGTCCAAGCAGTGGTCAGCGCGTGTTCCTCTGAGCTGGGCGCGCAGGCCGGGGGTCTCCTCCTGCTGGCTCGGTCCCCTCGTTAGCAGATGCGGTCCAAGCAGTGGTCGGCGCGTGTTCCTCTGAGCTGGGCGCGTAGGCCGGGGGTCTCCTCCTGCTGGCTCGGTCCCCTCGTTAGCAGACACGGTCCAAGCAGTGGTCGTTGCGTGTTCCTCTGAGCTGGGCGCGCAGGCCGGGGGTCTCCTCCCGCTGGCCGCGTCACAATTTCACAGCGAGGTCGGCGGGGCTACGGTTTAACCCCTGAGCCTTCTCAGCCGCTGTCGCCATCCTGGGTCGTCCTGTCTCAGCATGCAGACCCACGGTGGGGGCTGGGAATGCCCTCTCCCCCTCCCCGCTGCAGCCCCAGGGGGCCCTGCGAGGGTGTGCAGCTCACACCCGGCAGCAGGGGCAGGCATTTGGTGCGGTGGTTGGGGCGTCCACGTCCCATACCAGGGTGCCTGGTGTGAGTCCCGGCTCCGTGTCTGGCTCCAGCTCCCTGGTAAGGCACACCCTGGGAGGCAGCAGGTGACGGCTCAAGTTCTCGGGTCCCTGCTGCCCACGAGGGACACCTGGATTGAGTTCTGAGCTCCTGGCTTCAGCCCGGCCCGTTCCTGGCCACTACAGACATTTGGGGTGTGAACCAGTGAATGGAAGAGCTCTGCCTGTCTGTGTCCCTGTCCCTCTGTCTCTCTTTCTCTACCTTTCAAATAAATATTAATTAACTTGATTTTTTCTAAAGATTTGAAATTTATTTAAATCAATTATTTTATCTTTTTATAAAGATTATTTATTTGAAAGAGTGACAGAGACGGAAGGAGAGACAGAGGGACCTTCTGTCCTCTGGTCCATTCCCCAAAAGGCTGCAACAGCCAGGGCTGGGCCAGGTCGAAGCCAGGAGCCCGCAGAGCCATCCCAGCTTCCCATGTGAGAGGCAGGGGCCGAAGCACGTGGGCCATCTTCCGTCGCCTCCCCAGGTACATTAGCAGGAAGCTGGATCAGAAGCGGAGCTGTGAGGACTCAAACGGGGGGCTTAACCTATGTTTTAAAGATTTATTTAAAGTCAGAGTTACACAGAGAGAGAGGAGAGGCAGAGAGAGAGATCTTCCATCTGATGGTTTGCTCCCCAATTGGCCCCAATGCCCAGAGCTGCACCGATCTGAAGCCAGGAGCCAGGAGCTTCTTCCAGGTCTCCCACACGGGTGCAGGGGCCGGAGGACCTGGGCCATCCTCTACTGCTCTCCCAGGCCAAAGCAGAGAGCTGGATGGGAAGTGGAGCAGCCGGGACTAGAACCCACACCCATGTGGGAGGCTGACACTTCAGGCCAGGGCGTTAACCTACTGCGCCACAGCGCCGGCCCCATGGTGGGGGCTTAACCTATTGAGCCACAATGCTGGCCCTTCAATTAATTACAAAGGGGGGGGGGGCACCTGGGCTAGAGCCCTGTTTCTAGCTGGGGGAAGGACAAGACGGGGAGTTGTCTCAGGTATTAGAGGCCAGCTGGGAGCTAGGGGCCAGATAGACTCCGTCCTCCCTCACCCCAACAGCACATGAGTGTACCCCACGGGCAGAGCTGGAAGGCACCCTGACCTCTCTGACCAGCTCGCTCGGGTTAGTGCCCAGGGTCCTCAGCACCGTCCCACTGACCTGTGGGCATCCTGTGAGGTGTGGGTGTGGCCAGCCCCAGGTCACACCCTGGCCAGGTGGCTGCCGCTTGGGAGCTCAGACCTCCAGTCCTGTCCTCCTGGGGTCATGGGGCAGAGGGTAAGAGACTGAGGGGGCCCAGTGGGCGGTCCCCAGTAGAACAGATACCCCAGGGTGCAGGGAGCTGCCCAGACAGTCCTTAGAGAAAGAGCCCGAGCAGCGGAAGCATTAGCTGGGGAAACGGGGGCTGTTCCTTCACTTACAAGGATGTGTTTGCTACTGGGAGGTGTGGCTTCTTGAAAACCAGCCCTGGGCAGAGACCTGGGGGACAGCCAGCTCCCCAGCAGCCGCAGCAGCCCAAGGACCGCACTGCCCTGAGCAGTTTGCGGGGCCATCCTGAAAACACACTGTCCGATGGGGACAGTCCTGCTCCGCCCGGCAGGGTGCTGTCCCCTGTGTGCTGGGCCCGCCTCCTGCTGGCTCCCGAGAGCTGATCGTGTAGCAACTCCCCTCTCTGTGTTCAGAGATGCCAGGTGGGAGCCCTTACACACAGCCAGTGGCATGGAGCAGCACAGCGCCGGTGGCTGGGCCAGCTGTGTGGCCGGCATGCCCCTCACTCAGGTCGCTTGTCCCCTGTGGTGTGTATGTGGTATGGCAGGGTACAGAGCTGGGGTCTGCAGGGAAAATCCTGCTCCCGTAGGAGGCCGAGGCATCGGGAGCAGGATGCCACAGCGGGCCTGGCAGCTCAAGGTCGTCTGCGTGTGTGCGGTGCCCATGCTAGCAGCCGTGGTGCGCGTGGAGTCTGTTGGTTCTCCCGGGGCCACGCACAGGCACCAGGATGCCTCCTGCCTCACCGTTCCTGAAGCCATCGGCCTGCTGTTGATGGAAACAAAGCCTGACCGTGCTCAAGGTCAGTTAGAGGCTGGGGCAAATAGAGACAGAATTCTTTTTTTTAAAAGAGTGATTTATGTATTGGAAAACCAGTTACAAAGACACAGAGAGAGCTCTTCCCTCTGCTGTCCACTCCCCAGATGGCCACAATGGCCCGGTCTAGGCCAGGCCAAAGCCAGGAGCTTCATCCGGGTCTTCCACGTGGGTGCAGGGGCCCAAGCACTTGGGCCATCTTCTGCTGCTTTCACAGGCATTAGCAGGGAGCCGGATGGGAAGTGGAGCACCCAGGCCTCGAACCGGTGCCTGTATGGGATGCTGGCATTGCAGGCGGCAGCTTAACTCCCTGTGCCACTGCATTGGCCTCAAGACCGAATTCTAATTCCCATCAATGCTCACCAACTCCTGATATCTACCCTTGGGCCCTGGCTGTGAAGAGTCGGGGTCCCCGAGGGCCAGGGTGGGGCTTCGCCTGCCTCCCCAGCGCCGGAAGCTGTGCCTTCCCCGGGTGAGTTTGGTGAACGGGTGGGCGAGCCAACGAATGCCAGGCCCCTGCAGCTGTGTGCACATGGCTCCGTGATAAGGGAGCTCAGCACCCCGGAGCCCTGCAGGTAGCAGACGGGGCTCTGTCTCTGTACCAGCGCCTGGAACACTGTGATTCATCTGTGGTGTGTGCGTCCCAGCCCCCTCCGGCGTCCCCAGTGCTACCAAGCCCCTCTTGCAACAAGGCCATCAGGGCACCTCCCCGGGAAAAAGAGCCATCAGCCCCCGCTGGCACCACCAAGCACGCAACCAGAGAAGTGTCTGTGGCACCCGGCGGTGGCTTTGCCCCAGCAGCCTCCCATCTCCTGGCAAAATTGTCCTTGAACGTCCTAGTCGTTTGCAGCCATCCAGAGATGAGCACTTCTACTGAGGGGCCCAGGGCTCAAGTCAGCTGGGGCCAAGGCCAAGGTCAGTGCCGGGCCACACCCAGCAGGAGCCGTCAGAGGGACCCCACCCCCACCCCCACCGCCGCCTTGGTGGCTTCGGTCCCCCAGGAGTGGATGCTGCGGCTCCCAAGCCTGCTCTGCCTGGGGATGGGTGGTCTGCTTCCTGGGGAGCCCCAGAGGAGGCGGCCTGGGCAAGATCCGGGGCGACTGGCCAGGTGCGATGGCTCGGGGGGGGTCCTCCTGGCGGGGGCACCCCAGGCATATGTGGAGATGTAGGCTGCACAGCAGTGCACAGGGCTGGGGGGGGCAGCGAGTGCATGTGGAGATGCCCCCTGCCCAGCCGCACTTGAACTTGGCACTGTGGGCAGCAGGGAGCTGTTGAAGGCCAGGGAGGGAATTCCGAGGCATGGTGGGGGGTCCCTGTGGTGCCGCCGCCATCCCTGGTGGGAGGTAAGGACCTGGGACTTCCAGCCTAGAATGCCCCCCGAGTCGTACAGGTCCTGCCTTGCAGATGTCAGAAGATAAAATCCCATAGGCCGGTGCCACGGCTCACTAGGCTAATCCTCCGCCTGCAGCGCCGGCACACCGGGTTCTAGTCCCGGTCGGGGCGCCGGATTCTGTCCCGGTTGCTCCTCTTCCAGGCCAGCTCTCTGCTGTGGCCGGGGAGGGCAGTGGAGGATGGCCCAAATACTTGTGCCCTGCGTCCGCATGGGAGACCAGGAGAAGCACCTGGCTGCTGGCTTCAGATCAGCGTGGTGCGCCAGCTGCAGCGGCCATTGGAGGGTGAACCAACGAAAAAAGGAAGACCTTTCTCTCTGTCTCTCTCTCTCACTGTCCACTCTGCCTGTCAGAAAAAAAAAAAAAAAAAAAGAAGAAGAAGAAGATTAAATCCCAGCAAAGGTAAAGTCCTTCTTGTTGTTTTTTTTTTTAATTTGCTTTTATAGAATCGAATAATACCTCACTCTATAAAATAGAACGAGGCGCACTTAGCCGGTGAGACACTGTTGGCGACACCCATGTCCCCCTATCAGAGTGCCCAGGATCGAGTCCCAGCTGGGCTTCTCATTCCATCCATCCGCTAACGCAGACCCTGGAGGGCGGCAGGCGATGGCTCAAGTCCCTGGGCCCCTGCCACCCCCATGGATGACCCAGCTGGCGTTCTCAGCTCCTGTTTTTGGCCTGACACAGCCCTGGCTGTTGCAGGCACTTGGAGAGTGAACCAGATCTCTGTCTGTCTCTCTCTCGAATGAATGAATGAATGAATGAATGGAATGGGTGGGCCAGCGAGCTGAGCAGAAGAGGTGGCTGTGAAGGTAGAAGGAAGCGGAAACCAGAGAACAAGAGGCAGCCCGGTCCTCTGAGTCACTGTTGTATAAAGGCCGAGGAGGGGGCTGCCCGCTCTTGCTGGCTTAGACTGGCCTGTCTGGGGCCGTGGCTGTCACCTCTCACTCTGTTGGTTCCTCAGATCAGACAAACCGCTTAGCTTGGGCTGGACGGTCTGGGGCGGTGCAGGGGCTCCGAGCCGACCAGTGGGCCCTGTAAACCTTAACACAGCAAAGCGACCCTGAGGCCGCACGCTGTGTGCCCGAGTGCTTCCCCAGCACCTTACCCTGGGGGCCGTCTGGGTCACACTTGAGTGGTTGAGAGAGGAGCCCCGTCTGGGTCACACTTGAGTGGTTGAGAGAGGAGCCCCAGATGTGCACAGCAGCCCAGGGTGTGGCACAAGCATCGGCAGGGGCTAAGCCTTTCCCCAGTGCCTGATCAACCGGCCAGCGCCACGGGTGCACCTGCCACACCCACGCATCAGCTCATGAGCTCAAGGTCTGGGTCTTCCTTGGTGGGGTTGGAGGGGTGAAAGGCGGGGGCTGGCCCGCCGTGCCGCACACCCCCCTCCACACACACACACACACACACCACCAAGAATCTGGTCTCCATCGAGTGCTGTCGGGCGGGCGAGGGGTGTAAGCCGATCCCCGCCCAGGACGGCGCATTCATGAAAGTTTTGACAGGGAATTTTCATTCTGGAGTGCGCATTCCCTGAAGGGTTTGCAATAATTGCGCTTGAAATGGAGCCATTCGGTCTCAATGCTTTCCAGATTCGGGGAGCACTCCTGCTCCCTCCCGGGAAGCTCTTGGCCGGGGAGCAGGCGGCTGCAGCTCAGGCGGCCCCTCTCCCGCCTCTGCCCCGAACGCAGGGTCTGCGTGCCCTGGCGAGCCCAGTGGGTGTGCATTTGGGCTCTGAGTGTAACACTGCACACACCCAGGGTGGGGGTCTGAGTCACAGGCTGGGTGGGGACAGACCAGGAGCTCCTGACCCCTCCCCCACGCCAGGTCCCTTCTGCCTCCCTGCGGAATCACACCAAGGAATGTCGTGTCTGGATCCGATCTGTTCTCAGAATGGGGGGAGGGGACCTTGCCCCTCCTCGGCTCCTCTCTGTCCTGGGGCAACTTCTGGGGTCCTCCCCTCCCCATCTCTGCCCCACTGGCCCTCCCAGCCTCAGTGTGGCTCTGCCCTGTGCCCCCGACTCCACTCGTCCCCTCCCCCCGAGCTCATTACTCGCTGTAGATCTCGCCAGAGCTCTGTCTGTCTGTCCCTGCTCTGTCCTTTCGCTCCATACACACTTGGGAAGTGAATGAATGAAACTTGGGAAGAATGAATGAATGAGCACAAGAGGAGCAGGCATCCTGGACGGTGACCTCAGACCCT
Organism: Lepus europaeus; assembly: GCF_033115175.1. Taxonomy (NCBI): domain Eukaryota; kingdom Metazoa; phylum Chordata; class Mammalia; order Lagomorpha; family Leporidae; genus Lepus; species Lepus europaeus. The sequence goes on along the minus strand of NC_084847.1, from coordinate 52,865,457 downwards.
GTGTCACCAAAAGGGCAGTAGAGGAGGAGAGGCCACGAGGGTGGCCCTGCCTGGGTGTCCAGAGCACATGGCAGCTTGGGCCCAGGAAGTTTGCGGTTTGCGGTTTGGAACCACACAGACAGCCCTTGTATCTCCCGGGCATCCCGTCGCTGTCCACGCGCGCTCCTGCCTGTGCACCGCTCATGACTGTCCCACTTTGCAGATGGAAACAGTGAGGCTCAGGGACTCAGGAAGACCGGACCTCTCGGTGATCGGAGACCCTGGAGGTCGCTGGACCTGTCGCCCTGCCCCGGAGCTCCTAGCATGGCCACAGGCCTGGGGAGGCCCCTCTGGGGCAGAAAGAGGGGTACAGACCAGGAGGCAGGCTGGCCCGGGCCTGAGCCCTGTTGGTGATGGAAGTAATCAGGCTCCGCTCAAAGGGTTGCTGGGAGGACAGAATGACATCATTTTACAAAGCAGCTGTGCAAGCCGAAGAGGAATTTTGATGAGGGTCTTCAGCACCGATGGGATTGTTACGGTGGGGAGCTGACCTTGGCTCTCCCCAGCAGGCCCCCCTGGGAGACGCCCCACCCCCGCTTGTCTGGGGATGACTGAATTCGTGTGCAAGCCCCCAGCCGAAACCTAAGACTCCTACAGACAAGCTGCCTCAATGTGGCCTCGACGTGGCAGACTGGGGACCAGGGAGTCAGCCTCCTGCCCGCCCCTTCCAGGATCTGTCTCTCGTCTCTGGGGCTTTCCCCCCCGAGTGAAAGAGGAGTCCCTCCCCGGAGCACAGGGCATGGCCAGGAGTGACACACACACACACACACACAACCCAGGGAAGATTCTGATTGGCCCAACCAGGTCACATGGCCTCCTAGGCTGACCACTGAGCCAGGGAGGCGGGCAGAGCGAAGAGGATGGCAGCTGAGACCTCCCCAGGCAGGAGGAGGAAGGACTGTCCGTAAAAGAAGTGGGTGCACGGCCGGCGCCATGGCTCAATAGGCTAATCCTCCACCTTGCAGCACCGGCACACCGGGTTCTAGTCCCGGTCGGGGCACCAGATTCTGTCCTGGTTGCTCCTCTTCCAGGCCAGCTCCCTGCTGTGGCCCGGGAGTGCAGTGGAGGATGGCCCAGGTGCTTGGGCCCTGCACCCGCAAGGGAGACCAGGAGAAGCACCTGGCTCCTGGCTTTGGATCAGTGCGATGCGCCGGCCATTGGAGGGTGAACCAACGGCAAAAGGAAGACCTTTCTCTCTCTCTCTCTCTCTCTCTCTCTCTCACTGTCCACTCTGCCTGTCAAAAAAAAAAAAAAAAAGTGGGTGCTGTGCCTTAAAGATGGGGAAGGGACACAGGGAAACAAGTCATTAACATCCCCTCCTGGGGCAGGTGCCCGTATCCTAGCAACCGGACTTGGGGGCGTGGGCAAAGCACCTGTGTGGAAGCTGGTGTTCCCACGGCCTCCCTGCTCCCGGTAGGCAGTGGAGCATTGGCGGTCAGGTTGGGCTGTAGCTACAGTTCACCAACAGTGATGTCCAGACTCCAGACCGGACTGACGCGTGGACCTGCCCCCGTCCTCCACTGGCACTGCCCTGGGCCGGCTGCAGCCCCTGTCTTTCTTGCCGTCCTTTCTGACCTCCCCGGGGGGCTGCAGCCGGTGTGAGGTGCCACTGAGGCGGGCACAGCCACAGCCGCTACTTGCCCAGTGCCGCCATGAATCTGTGCACCCGGGGCTGCCGTGCTGCGAGCTGCCTCTCTCCTGGGAAGGACACCTTCTGCCCTCTGCCCAGTCGTACTCTCTCTGGCAGCTTCCAGGACCTGTCGCTTCCCTGCAGAGACCTGGCTGTCCACGTGGGGCAGGAGCCAAGGTGACACCCGGGCCAGCTGGGGCACAGCCTCTATCTAGACAGAGTGGTGGTCTGTGCTCAGAAAAACTCGGAGAGGGGCTAGTGCTGTGGCCTAGCAGGTTAAGTCACCTCCAGCAATGCCGGCATCCCATATGGACACCGCTTTGGGTCCCGGCTGCTCCACTTCCGATCCACCTCCCTGCCGATGCTCCTGGGAAAGCAACAGAAGGCAGCCCAAGTGCTTGGGCCCCTGCACCCACGTGGGAGACCCGGTTAGAGTTTCTGGCTCCTGGCTTTGGCTTGGCCCAGCCCCATGTGTTGTGGCCATTTGGAGAGTGAACCAGCAGATGGAAGATTCCCTCTCTCTGTCTGTAACTCTTTCAAATGAATAAATAAATATTTAAAAAGAGGAAGCAGAGCTCTGACCGCACCGAGCAGCTGTGTTGGTTCCCCCCCACCACAGCAGCCACCGCTCAGCCTGTCACCTTCTAGATGTCAAGGGAGGCTCCTGGTGTCCTGAAGTTGCAGAGAACGCCCATGAAGCTCTGCAGGGGGCCGCAGGAGCCCCCACCCCATCACAGCCCATGCCCCAGGCTGGAGGCGAGGGGCGGACACCTCCTGGGGCCCCCCAGCCCACCCTACCAATCCACCTCCACAGCCCTCACTGCCTACCTCTTCCGTCTTTGGTGGGGCCATGGTCTCACGGGTTCCTTGAGCCAACAGCCTGATGCTCTGTCCAGTTCCACGTGGGTCTTTGCCTGCTTGCTGCTGTAGTGGGGACGCTCACTTCAGCGCCCTGACTTGTGCCAGTCAGAGCTCCAGTGAGCGCTTGCAAAGCACTCTGGGAGATTCCTCACCAAGCCCCCCCCACCCCCAACAAGGCTGTAGAGAAAGCAGGAATGGGTACCCAGCACCGTGTGCCCTGCTGGTGTGCGGGCTCTGATCACAGGACGCAGCAGTGCACCCTCAGAGCTGCAGGTGTTTTCTTTGTATTCTTATTAAAAAGCAAATGGCTGTGATGACCCGAGCGAGGCTCTTAGGGCTTTGCCAACTGAAGCAAGGCTGCAGGATTAGGGAGGAAGTGGGTCGGTGGCCACGGGAGCCGCTGGCCGGCGACTGCCATGCATCCCACACCCAACCCTGGGCTCGGTGCAGCTCCGTCCCTTGTTGTGTCAGGTCTTGAGGGGCTCCTTGGCTCTGTGACAGCAGGCATGTGAAGCCAGGAGGGGCCCGTTTTTCAGCTCCAAAATCTTCCATCTTTTTTTCCCAGATTCACCGGGCACCTCCTCCAGGAAGCCTTCCCTGGTCAAACCAGAGCTGTCCCTCTCTCGGGCCCCTGTCTCTCTCCTGGATGCCTTGCCCAGGGCCATGCTCCGTTCAGCCAAGACGGGCGCTGGGCTCGGCCCCCAGGGCCTCGTCCGATTCGCGGTGCTCAGATTCCGGGCGGTGCACGCTCGTGGAGTGCATGGCTGTGTGTGCAAACACCTGCTGGTGTGTGTGTGTGCCCTTGTGTAGGAGCTGTGTGCGTGCGCACTGTCTGCACCGCATGTGTGTGTTTGCATGGGCCCTGTGCACACGTGTTGTGCGTGTACAAACACTGCTGTGTGTGTGTGCCCTTGTGTAGGAGCTGTGTGCACACTAGGGCTGTGTGTGTGGGTAGCGTGTGTACAGCCCTGCAGTCCTGGTTCAGAGCAGGTCCCTGGAGAACACACATGAGCTGTTACCCTGCCACAGCCTTGGAGGTTGTCTGGCCCAACCCGCTCTTGTTCAGATGGGGAAACTGAGGCTCCAGGAGGGAATCAGGCCCCATAAACCCCCCTCAGAGCTGGGTACCCAGCCTCCCCAGGGACTGCTGAGGTTGCTCTGGGGGCGGGGCAGCCCCCAGATGTGAGTGCCAGGGACCCACAAAGAGCCGTGCGGCCCTGGCTGGGAGTCCTCTTCCCTGGTCCAATGCACTCAGCCACGGGCGACTTGGCCACAGGGGCGTCGGGACAGGATCTTAGGGGAGCAGCCCTGTCTGGGGTGCCGACCCCAAGTGGCTGTTCCGCCTCTTCTTGAGCTCTCCCGGGGACGGATGTTGCCTCCCGCCTGGGCAGCCTGGCCCCATGGGCCCCGTGGCTGCTGCTCTTTGCCTTCCTCCTCCTCGGGGTGAACTGCCCCCCCCCCCCGAAGGCTCCCTCCCCTCACCCGCCCTTGGTGATTTCTTCCCCCACCAGCGAGCAGCCCTCCTCCCAGAGCCCCAGGACTGGATCTGGACTGTGACGTCTGTGCCTCCGCTCCCCGACATGGCAGCACGGCAGTCACACCCTGTGTGTCTCAGGGACACTGGCAGGAAACCGGACGTGAGCCAGAGCCCATCGGGGCTGTCCCCAGGCAGGAAGCACCCTGATTCCCGCTGGGCAGGCCTGGGGTAGGGCCTGGGAGTCTGCAGTTCTACCCAGCTCCCCGCACAGGCGACGTGGTTGGCCTGGGCCACTGGGCAGGGGTGTTCATGCCGGGATCATAGGCACTGGTCAGCGCCGAGAGCCGGGGGCTGGAGCCGTCGTCCAGGGCCGGGTCCTTGTCCTTGGGGAGCCCACTGATGGGAGCGTCTCTCTGGTTGTTGACTCCAGCTTAGAGTGCATTCGAAGGGTTTTCAGATCGCTCGTGGAAAAATGCGTATGGTAAAAACAATTATGCCATTTTCTCCCAAATGCTTCTTTTTTCCTTTTTGGTTTCATTTGTTTGAAAGGCAGAGAGACGGAGAGAGGGAGACGCAGAGAGATCTGCCATCCGCTGCTCAGCCCCCCAGATGCCTGCAACAGCCGGGGCTGGGCCAGGCGGAGTCGGGAGATGGGAACGCCAGCCCGGGGCTCCCACGTGGGTGGCAGGGTCCCGGGGACTTGAGCGGGGCTGGGTCTCTGTTGCCCCAGGCGGCAGCGGCTTAGCCTCTGTGCCCCGAGCCTGCTCCCCTGCAAGCTTGTGCGTGGGTGTGGGCGACTTCCTCCCTCTGACCTTCAGCAATGCAATAGGGAACCACAGCGGCCAGGTTGGCGTTCTGTTCATTTGGTGCCCCCCGGACGCCTCGCCTGTGCTGCTTGCCTCGTAGAACCAGAGAGAGGTGGGCAGGAAGGACAGGCGGGGTCTGGCACGGGGGCTCCACCCTACGCGCTGCAGCCAGGCGCAGCTGCCAGCCCAGGGAGCAGGAGGCTTGGAGCCCAGGGCTGCGCTGACGGCATTTGGGGTCCACGAGGTCCCGTCATTTCTCAGAGAAGCACAAGTGACCCTCGGCCTTTGAGGGACTCCTGCGTGGCTCGCTTCTGGCTCGGGGCGCCCTGGTGGGAGCTGCAAGAACCAGGGCCCAGGGTGCCCCAGCACCACTGACCTCTGGCAGCTGAGCCCAGCTCCTTCTCTCAGACATGGAGAAACCGAGGCCCGGCAGCCCACAGACGGATGGGCACTTGCCTGAGATAACCCAGGACGATGACAGGCTAGACCCCACGTCTCCCCGATGGCCAATCAAAGAGCCCTGACTTCTGCCATCCTGCCTCCAAGGCCCCTGAGCCGGGCCCCCGGGCCCCATGCCGCAGCCTCTCTTCTGCCTCAAGGCTCGGGGAAAAGCTCGGGTCAGCGGACCGAAGGGAGTCCGGGCAAAACACCTGAGAGTCACCCACAACCTGGTCCTCCAGAAGCCGCCTGCCCGCCCGCCCGCCTGCTGGGGCGGAATCCCCGCAGTCGCCGGCATATTGCAAGCACATGTTTGCTGCGCCCAGCAGTGCTCACCATCGGCCAATGCCGAAAACCACATTAAAATGATGGGAGGAGAGGACGCGCGCTGCTCTCTGGTGGAGAGGAACGTGCTTGGCTGTGCATCAAAGAGCTGGCGGGGGTCTCTTGGCAGGAGCCCAGCCGTCCTGGGGCCAGACTCTTGGGATCGTGGCTCCCCTGGCCCCGCTGCTTCTCTGTCCCCTTCTTCCCAGCCTCAGTGTCCCCAAACATGAACGCCTTCTCATAGAGTGTGCTTAAAGACCTTGGGGCAGCACGGAGACAGCGACTGAGGGTCCTTCTGGGGCGGGTGGGAGGGAAGAGCACCTGGACCTCACTATGCTGCCACTCTGATTTTTTTTTAAATTTATCTACTTATTTGAAAGTCAGTGTTGGCAAGAGAACACGCTCCCATCTGCTAATTCACTCCCTAGATGGCAGCAATGACCAGGGCTGGGCCACACGGAAGCCAGGAGCTTCCTCCAGGTGTCCCACGTGGGTGCAGGGGCCCAAGCACTTGGGCCATCTTCTACTGCTTTCCCAGGCCATTACAGAAAGCTGGATTGGAAGTGGAGGGGCCGGGACTCAAACCAGTGCCCCTATGGGATGCTGGTGTCGCAGGCTGTGGCTTAACCCACTGCTCCACACATCGCCGGCCTCCCCGCTCAGATTTCTGGAGCTGTCTCTGCAAGACGGGCCACCACGCTGGGCTGCAGGCGGAGTCTCCGATTGGTTTGTCCTGGGGGAGATCCGCACCTTTGCCTCCTGGACTCATGGCCACGGCCTGGCGTCACTGCCCCTCCCCTGGGGCAGGGACAAGGGCCACGCCCTCTTGGCCATCAGCTGTTGAACCTGGAAGACAAAGGCCTGAGCCCTGTGGGTGCCCCATCCAAACGGCCTTCCCGTAGCCTGCCTGCTCTTCGCTCCATCTACCCACCTCTCGCCTTGGCCGCCCGGGCCGCCCCCGCCCTTCCCTCCCCACCGAGAGCCTGCTGTCTGCAGCGGGATTGAAACCTTCCCGTCCCCTGTTTGGGACCCCTTTTGGATTCAAGCCAATCAGCCCGCATCTGCTGCTGGCTTTGTGAGGGCTGGGGAGAGGCGCCTGCTTCCTCGAGGCACGCGACTGCCACCTGCTGGACAACTCTTGTAATGCATGCCTGCGGCTAGGATGCTGGTGATGCAACAGCGCCCCCTAGGGTTGTGCATGCACAGGGCCCTGGCTCCATCCCCTGTGGCCTCAAGCTTCCTGTTTCCCACCTCTTATACCCCCTCACATCTTACCTTTGAGCTGTTGGGGCTCTCCATAGGCACCATAGCTGGTAGCCAAGCAGATGGCCTTTGGAGACAGAATCCCAGCTCTGCCAGGCACCGCCCATCAAATTCCCTACCCTGTGTCCAGTTTCCTGATCTGCACAGTGGGGTTGTGGGCCTGCCCTCCTCGTAGGGCCGTTCATGCTGGCGCCGTGTGGAGCCGTGCTGTTCTCTCTGTGCCTCCCCGCCTCTCCTGCACCCCACCCACTTGCCAGCACATCTCAGCCCTCAGAAAACCTCTCCTGCCCAGGGCCCCAGGCATCCCCGGCCCCCAGTGCCCTGAGGCACAGCTCTGTAGCAGCCGTTGGCTCCCTCAGACGCCCCGGGCCGCATGCTGCTCTCCCACCAGCAGCTCCCCAAGGCCTGTGCTAGAAGTCCCCGCGACTCCTTCTGAGCCTGCTGGATACTGGTTTTAGGCAGCGTGGACCATTATACGAGTTCTCCGTTCCACCTGGCAAAGCAGACGGAGCTTTTCTTATTAAAAATGCCATTTATTTAACAGGTGGAACAAATGACAAGAGGGAGCCCAAAGGGAAAAACCGACTACACCAACAACAGGCCCATTTGCAGTCCCATGTTACAGATGAGAACACTGAGGCCCTTCGGGTGAAGTAGCTTGCTCAGTCCCCCATGCTCGCCCCAGTGCGGTTAAGGGAGAGACACGAATTCAGGCTGGCCTGAGGCAGGGCTAGGGTGTGACCCCCAGGGCACTCTCTCTCCCGAGCCCTGCTGGTGGCCATGGGACCTGGGCAGGGCCTGGAAGTCCAGGGAGGGAGGAGTAGGCGGCAGGTGCGTGGGATGGATGGGGCCCAGGTCAGCTCTGGCTTCGGGTCACAGCCGTTCTTGAGGATTCCACGCCGGGAGGCTGGGCCTGAAGGGTTTGAGCTCCACACAGGAAGTGAGGCCATTTTAAACCGGAAGTGATGCGTTTAAACCGGAAGTGATGCGTTTCAGGCCGACCACCTTTCCGGTGGGATGCTGACTCGGTCGTGCCAATGTGGTGCGCACGTCAGTGACGCCCCGAGGCCAGGGCTCCGCCCTGCTTCTGCTGCTCAGCCCCGGGGAGCGGCTGGCGGCCGTGAGCCCCCCATGAGGCATCTCCCTCGAAGGGGGACCCAGCTCACCTGGGTGTTCGAAAGGCATTGCTGGAGCCACTCTAAAAAATTCGCCTTTTTTTAACCCATGTTGTATACCCAAAACATCCCTGCTTCCAGAACATTCCCACCACCATGGGCGGAGCCCGGTACCCATTCTGCACCTTCCCGCCCCCGGCTACCTCTGTCAGTCACCTGTCTGTATTGTGTACGTGGAGTCACACTAGGTCTTGTGTTCGGTGTATTTTGGAGGTCCGTCCGTGTAGCCATATCAGAACTCCCTCCCTCTTCAGGGCTGAGTAGTTTTCCCGTTTGCTCGTCCACTCATCTGGCAATGGGCATCTGGGATCTCAGCTTTGGCGGTGGTGCACCGAGCATGTGTGTGCATGTCAGGGTTTGAACACATTTTCAACTCCTTTGAACATACACATGGGATGTGGAGTCATCGTCTTTTTTTATTTTTTTTTAGATTTATTTATTTGAAGGAGTTACAGAGAGAGGGAGACAGAGAGATCTTCCATCTGTTGGTTCACTCCCCAGATGGCTGCAACGGCCAGGGATGGGCCAGGTGGGATCCAGGATCCAGGAGCTTCTTCCAGGTCTCCCATGCGGGTGCAGGAGCCCGAGCATTTGGACCATCTTCTGCTGCTTTCCCAGGCCACAGCAGAGAGCTGGATGGAAGTGGAGCAGCCGGAACTTGAACCAGCGCCCATATGGGATGCTGGCCACCTCAACGGCAACCCCTGTGGTCAGCCTTTTCCAGAGCAACCACAGCATTTTACATGCCCACCAGCAACATGCAAGTGTTTCCATTTCTCCACGTGTCCACCAATACTGGTTAATTACTGTTCTGAGGGTGTGGGTTTTTTTGTTTGTTTAATTACAGCCATCCAAGTGGGTGTGAAGTGACACCCAGTTGTGACATTTACGCCAAGCATCTTTTCATGGGCCGGTTGGCCATTCGTCTATCTTCTTTGTGAAATGTCTATGCAAGTCTCCTGCTCCCTTGTAGTTGGGCTGTCTTTTCGGTGTTTGACATAAGATATAATCGGGGTAGCAAGCTCCCAACAGATGTGTGATTTGCAAGCGTTTCCCCCATTCTGTAGGTTGTCTTTTTCTTGGAGAACACCCTTTGATGTTGAAGAGTTTTTAACTTTGATGGAGTCTAGTTTATATTTGTTGCTCATGTTTTTGGCCTCGCGTCTAAGACTTCAAAGCCAGGAAGATGTCGCTCTGTGTTTTCTTCTAAGAGCTTCATGTTTTAGCTGAGATATTCAGGTTGTTGATCCATTTGGAGTCGATTTCTGTGCGTGCTGGGAGCTGGGTGGCCACGGCCGTTCTTTGGCACAGGGGTATCCAGGTGTGCCCGCACCATCCGTTGAAGCGAGTCTTGATTCACCAGTGAATGGCGTTGGCGTCCTTTTCAAAAATCACTCAGCCGTGTGGCCACCATTGCGCCCCCACCCGTCAGCAGTTCCTGGCCATGACCTGACCCAGTCCTCTGTGGTCAGGGAAGAAAACTCACCGGCCCACTCTGGGCTCAGCTCTTCCTGGGGATGGGGGTGGGGATTCGTGCCAGCTCAGGCCTGCACTTCTCACCACCACCATGTGAGGGCGGTAGAGTGGCCCACGTGGCCGGGAAGCACACTGGCTACCTGGGGCGCCCTGGGTTGGTGTCCTTTGGTGCTGACGGGGTCTGCTGGGGCTGCAGGGGCTGCCACCTCCTGATGAAGGTCTTCAGGCCAGAAGTGAGCAGCCAGAAGTGCCTAGCCTAGAAATGAGATGCTTCGCTCCGTCTTGTGGAAAACCAGGAGCCCCCTAATGCTGGACAGCTGGGGAGGCCCTCCCAGCCCCATCTTCTCCACTCACCTTTGACTCTCCTGCTGTGCTGTTTCCTCCTGTCCACCTGGGCACCTGCTGGGGTGGACCAGCCCCTGGTGAGCCCCTGGTGCCGGCAGCCGAGGGTGCCAGTGGGGAGGGAGGATGAACAACGAACAGCTGGGAGCCTGGCTGGCCCTGCCACTTTCTGTGTGTGACTTTGTGCAAATAACTCTGCCTCCCCGGGCCTCAATTTTTCTCGTGTGTAGGAAGAAGAGTTGAGCTGGGTAATTGGGGTAGTGGTCTTAACGTGCAGGGGTCATGGACCCCTCTCTGCAGAGAATCAGAGGCAATTCTGTACTCTGTAGCCAAGGCAGCCCCGGGCCACAGGGAACCTTGCTTCCAACAACCGCACGGGGTGCGTGATCTCCCATTGCACTTGAACTTATGACATGGAATTCTCACTGGGCCTCGTGTCTCGTGTTTTGTAAATTCTCAGCTCCCCGCCCACCCTTCCTCCGCTATCCTTAGGGATGAACACCCCTCATTTCCAAGGCGGAGCAGGTCTTTGTCGGGACCCTCCTTCCTCTTAAGAAACCAAATGCTCCTGTTTCAAAACAGCTCCCCCCAAACTCGTTGGAGGAGTTGCTATAGAACCCCCAAACTGGGAACCGCTGTGGCTCAGCGGGTTGAGCCACCCCTTGCAACTCCAGCATCCCGTATCAGAGCCCTGGTTCGAGTCCCGGCTGCTCCACTTCTGATCCAGCTCCCTGCTAACATGCCTGGGAAAGCAGCGGAAGATGGCCCAAGTGCTTGGGCCCCTACTGCCCGTGTGGGAGACCCTGATGGAGTTCTGGGCTCCTGGCTTTGACTTGGCCCAGCCCTGACCACCATGACCATTTGGGGAGTGAACCAGGAGAGCAAGGAGCCACCATCGCTCATCCCCAGGCTCCCGGCGTGGTTCAGGATGAAGGTTTTCAGGGACCGAAGTTAGGGCTGAGAGGGGCGGGTCCAGCTCGCGTCCTCGTGCCTGATTGGTCAGTGGTGCTCATGGCCTGCCTTTGATTGGTCAGTGATGCCAAGCTCTTCAGGGAATGGTCATGATGACCAGGTGGGCTTCCTGGTGGGCCTCTGTTGGACCCCGGCGGGGTTGTGGGCAGGTGGTGGTGTGGGCAGGGTTGTGGGCAGGTGGTGCCAGGAGCTTGGGTCCCCATTTAGGGCTCGCCTCTAACCATGCCTGTCGTCCCAGGCCGGGGCTGAGTCACAGAAATTCTTCCCCGATCCATGGCCAGGCCCTCGCCCCTGTTTTCTTTGGAGACGTCCAGCAACACCCTCCATTTCTGCGGCCTAATTTTAGCCTCTGGGAGCGACAGGCCGATGATGTCAGGCCCTCCCCGGGCTGTCCGGGCAGCTGCCCGGTCCCACGGGGTCAGGTGTGGGCCTGCGAGACGTCACGCTCATCCACCACGGCCGGCGTGTGTAGCGGGTGGGGGCGGGGGAGGAAGCGCCCTCTGCCAGCCGTGACTGCCCCCGTGCCAAGCCGGGGGCCAGGAGTGCACAGTGTGGGCCGAGAACCTACTATGGGCTCGGAAGCTATGGGTAAGCCCCTCGTCTGAGACTTAGACCCCATTTGCCAGCCCCCCAGCTTTCTAACAATCCATCCTATCTCCTCCCCTGGGGGGCAGACCCTGATGCCCCCACCCTCCCCAGGCCCCGATGGCCTCCAGCCACCAAGCACCTGCACCTGCTGGGCACACGGCTCACCACTGCCCACTTGAGGCCGCTTCCAGAGCTGCTGTCCACCCGCAGGCTGGGAGCAGTAGCGGAGCAGGGCTGCCCCTGGCCCTGCCTGCCCCTGCGGGAGGCTGCCGAGACGTCTGGGTCCGGCACAGGGGGTGCTGCTGTACGGCAGAGGCCGTGACTGCCATCCAGGCTATGGGGTTCTGGAAGGTTCTTCCGATCCTGGTGGGGGCTGGGCAGTAGCAGCAGGGATTGGAGCAGAGGGAAGCCTCTGCACGCCTCAGCTTCCGGGACTATGAGACGTGCAGGAGCCGGCGCCCCAACTGACCATGTTGCGTCCAGCGCTCTGAATGCTGTCCACTGAGCTGTTGGGGCTGTGATCTTGAACCCACGTCCCCACGGCCTCCTGCTGGGCGCTGAGGGCTGAGCCGTCGCCCTGCAGCTGGGGAGCGGCCTTGGTGTGTGTGGGGCAGGGGTCGGCACCTCCCAGCAGGTGAAGGTTGGGACTGCTGAGGTTCAGGGCCAAGGCCTGGGAGGGGGCTCTGTGTGCAGTCCTGCGTTTGGCTTCTGAGCCAGTTGCACAGGGCGGGTCCAAGTACGGGCGCAGTGCATGGCTCTCACGTGGTCCCCGTCTGATGTCAGGCTCGGGACCCTTCCGGAAGCTTCGATGTGGGAAAGCCAAGGCCACTGGGGTGAGAGGCACAGGAGTGGCCCTGGCACTGGGTAGCTGGGCGCCAGGTGCCGAGTGCGAGGGACACAGAGCGAGGCACTCCCAGCTGCCGGGGGTCTGACGCCCCTGAGCTGAGCCGCTCCAGGCGCCACAAAGCCGTCAGCTGCATGTGGACGTGTCCCCAAGGCTCGTTTGTTAGAAACCTCAGCCTCTGGGGCCGGCGCTGGTGCTGTGACGCTGTAGGTTCATCCTCCGCCTGCGACAGCAGCATCCCATACGGGCGCTGGTTCAAGACCCCGCTGCTCCACTTCTGATCCAGCTTTCTGTTATGGCCTGGGAAAGCAGCAGAAGATGGCCCAAGTGTTTGGGCCCCTGCACCTGCATGGGAGACCTGGAAGAAACTCCTGGCTCCTGGCTTCGGATGGGCGCAGCTCCAGCTGTTGCAGCCAATTGGGAATGAACCAGCGGATGGAAGACCTCTCTCTCTCTCTGTCTCTGTCTCTCTCTCTGTCTGTCTGTCTGTCTCTGCCTCTCAAAGAAAAAAATCTTTAAAAAGTAGAATAAATAAAAATAAAGGTGGTCCTTAGTGCCACCATGGGGGCAGGCGGGGCCCCCTGAGCGCTCTGACCTCTTAGGGGCGTCGGTGTGGGTATTGCAAGAATGGGGCGTTCAGTTTCCATGCAGTGGGCTGCTTTTCTGGTAGGAGTCATGTACTTACTTGAAAAGCAGAGTGACGGGGAGAGAGATGGAGAGACCAGAAACAGACCAAGGGGACGTCCCCAGTGCCCTGCTCCACGTCCTGCCGGCCCCGGCTGTGGTCCTCACCCAGGGCCTGGCCGGGGCGGTTGATAGATTTCCTGTGACTTCCTGGACCCTGAGGGAGACCATCCCTCCAAAGCGGTGGCCCGTGGGCCAGGGGAAGGGAGGCCCTGGTTCTGCTGAGGCCCAAGTCTGCCTAGGCCACAGCCTCTGATGAGCTAGAAATTCTGTTTCGCTCAGCGGCTCCTCCCCGCGGGGGTCAAGGTCGTGGCTCCGTTCGGCTCGGCCTTGCAGGCGGACAGGTCCCCTTGGACGGCGCCTCCGGCTAAAGGAACCGGAGCTCAGGAGATGGGGAAACTTGGGGTGAGGGAAGACCCCATAGCCCAAGCCAGAAACACCAGCCGCACCGCAGGACGGGGCACTGGGGGAGCAGGAGACTGAGGGTGGACTGGGGCCCGGGATACCAGGAAATCGGCAGGAAAACAAATGATTCAGCCACAGGATGGGCTCGGGACACACAGAAGGCATTTCATGGGGGGTGGGCATGGTGCAGCTCCTCTGAATTCAGGATCTCCAGCCCCGTCCGCAGGGTGCAGGAGGCAGCTCCGAGCCGCAGGGCGATGCTGGCTCACACCCACGGCTTGGCTGGGTGGCTGCCTCTCCAGGCTCCGGGGCCCTGGCAGGTCACTGCTGACCCCTCTTGTCCCCACTTGGGCGAGCAGGGGACCCCGAGCAGCGGCTGCACACACAGCACTGTTTGGAGCCCAACCCGGCTTCCTGGGAATTGGGGGCCCCCTCCCAAGCAGCCCCTTTGGCTGCAGCTCCTGGGCCCAACCTGCAGAACTGGGGGGGGGGGTGGCAGGGGAGAGGGAGAAGGGACCCTGGCTGGACCCTACCCCTGCAGGTGCCTCATCCCCTGCCTCCAGTTCCCCCACCCCCACCACCTCCTTAAAGCTCAGAGCAGCCAAAGGGAGGGGTGCAGGCTCTGTTCCCCTCTCCTCCCACGCCGCGGCCCAGCTGTGCGAGACCAGCTGTGGCCGGCCCCGCCTCCGGACGCCTGGGCTAGGACCCGGTGGGCTGGGATCTTCCTCCCTTCCTGCCAGCAGGGGCCACGCCCAGTGACAGCGCCGTGCCCAGGGGTCTCTGTTGCCTTCCCCAGCCTGCATGGACGCAGGTGGGCTGGCACCTCTGGGCTCAGGGCCCCCCTGGCAGCTCTGCCGGGCGTCTCCTGCGCCCTGCTCTCCTCGTGGGGGCGGCACTGTTCCCTGGGGCTGTCCTGGCCTCCGTCGGTGACAGCAGGCTAAGAATGAGTGTTTGCAGGGCCCCACCGCTTAACACGGCCTGTGGCTGGGTCCCCGCCCCAGAGGTGGGTTTGTAGCAGGAAGTTTGCCAAGCAGAGGTGCCATGGCGACGCCCGTGCCTTTCCAGGTGTCGGCGAAATCTGGCAGCAGGCGCTGAGTCAGACACCCCCCACCCCCGCAGATCCGCCATTGGTTTGATGAGCTCACTCGGGGCCCAGGAGCGGGTCGGGCCTTGGATCAGGCAGGGGTCCGAGGAGCGGAACTGACTGGGTGTGTGTGGGGAGAGGTGCAGCCTGGGAGCTGGCTCCTGCCGTCGTCGTGAGGCCGGGGAGTTCAGGCTGGGAGTCGAAGCAGGAGTTCTGTGCTGCTTCCTCTTCCAGGAAGCCCTCCAGCCTGCTCCCACCTATGGGGCTCATGGTCATTAGTCCCAAGGGTCGGTGGAGTGGGGGAGTAGCTCCTGCTCCCCCCAGCCCAGATCCGAGAGCCCCAGAGCCACTCCCACAACACGGCCCAGCCTGCGTCTGTCCACCTCTCAGGGGGTGGGCCAGGGAGGGACGGTCATGCCCATTTTGTTGATGAGAAAACAGACTCTGGCGTTCAGTGAGCTTGCAAAGGCCGAGCTTTGGCGGTGCAGCCGGATCTACAGAGTTCTCCTCTACCTTCCGGTGTTTACAGCCACCTTCCGGTGTCTACAGCCACCTTCCAAGAAGTCTCTCAGGAAACAGAAAGCAAACGTGTTAAATCCAGTGCAAAAAAAAAAATTTGAGGCCGGCGCCATGGCTTAACAGGCTAATCCTCCGCCTTGTGGCGCCGGCACACCGGGTTCTAGTCCCGGTCAGGGCGCCGGATTCTATCCGGTTGCCCCTCTTCCAGGCCAGCTCTCTGCTGTGGCCCGGGAAGGCAGTGGAGGATGGTCCAAGTGCTTGGGCCCTGCACCCGCAAGGCAGACCAGGAGAAGCGCCTGGCTCCTGCCTTCGGATCAGCGCGGTGCGCCAGCCGCAGCGGCCATTGGAGGGTGAACCAACGGCAAAAAGGAAGACCTTTCTCTCTGTCTCTCTCTCTCTCACTGTCCACTCTGCCTGTCAAAAAAAAAATTGAAATGCACGCATAGATTTTTCATACTTTGCATTTGCCATGGAATTTCTGAAGACCCCACCCATGTCCGGTTGTGGCCCGGGTGGCCAACTGGTGACGCCGCCGTGTGCAAGCTGCCTGCCTGCAGACCCATCTCCGAGACCCCGCGTGGAGCCGATCCACTGTAGACCCCTTTTACAGGCGGGAAAGCTGAGGTGCAGAGAGAGAGAGGAGTTAGGTTAGACGTGGGTCTCGAGTCTCTGGTTTCTTTCCAGGGGTAAACGCACAGCCCCTTCTCCCTCTCTCCCCCTCCCCACCCCGGCCCGGTCACACATGCTGGGGGGCCTGGTACTTCTGCGCACGTCTGAGACACCCATGTGGGCAAGGAGCTGGTTCTCACCTGCGTGTTTTAGGACAGGTGGGGGTTGGGGGGAGGCTGTTGGCATCTGGAGTCCCGGGCAGTTCCAGCCGGCGTCTCAGCGAGGGGAGCCAGGGCCCCAAGCCGGGCAGGCAGGGCCTTGTCCGGTCACAGAGCCCAGTGGGACCAGGAGCTGCCTCTCTGGTGCTATCTCCAGGGTCCCGCCTATGGGGTGGGGGTGGGAGTGGGGGGTGGGGGTGGGGGAGACCTAAACCCAGCCGGCCGGATCTGGACCTGGAGCGCCTGCTAAGGGGATCCCGGGGACTCTGGCCTCCCCCGGTTTGCTGGGCTGGCTGGGTGGACGCCAGCCTCTCTCCACCTGTGCACCTGCCTTTCCCTCTGTGCCCTGTGGATCCGAAGCCGAGGGGGACACAGGGGTGTTGAAGCCAGGAAGCCGCCGCCTCCGTTTCTCCGGCCGCTGGACCATGCAGGCCTCGCCCCGTCTGTCGTCTGATTCACAGATCGCAGTTCTGTCCACGCTCCTAAGCCACCGACTTGTCCCAGCCAAGGGCAGAAGCGAGGCGGGGTGGGGAGGTCAGGGAGGCGGGGCCTCTGCAGCCCACTCGCCACTTCCTGCAAGCCAGGGAGGGCTCCGGCTCTGTGGCCAGCACCCAGGGTAGCAGGGGGACACAGCCTGGGCCCCCCGCATCCAAGAGCCCTCCTGGGTCCCCAGGTCTTTCGAGGAAGAATCACCATGGCTGGGGGCAGGGAGGAGGTGCGTGGGGGGTGACAGCCACCCCCCCAGCCCCCAGAAGCCAAATGGGAGCTCCTGAGTCCCCTACAACCCTGCCATGCCTGCTGCGTGCCTGGGGGGGGCCTGGAGGGGGCGTCCTGGCGGGCTGAAGCTTTGAGATGAGCAGTGGAAAGAGAGGCACGCAGGCATCTCTACAAAGTAGCTATTTCTTCATCAGATAATTACAGCTCTGGGACACGCGCGCCTCAGGGGTCACCAGCCCCACCGGCTAATTCATCTTCCGTCTCCCCGCGCCCGCCACTCCCTCCCACCGACCGCACCCGTGGCTGCGGGGGTGCGCTTTGAGAAAAAAGGCACGTCTGGCCTTGACCTTCACCCGCTGAAACCCTCGACCAGCTGCCCGTCAGTCTCCCCTCCCCTACCCCGGCGGCCCCCCAGTGGGCCCCAGTTCTGCCATGAGGCAGGCAGCCCTGGCCCTATTCCACTCCTGTTCACGCAGGGATCGGTGCGTGTTTTCTCTCCAACCACAATGCCTCCCTCAGGCTCCACTGAGAAGCCACTGCCTCCAGCATGTCCTCCCTGACTGCCCCCACTCCCGGACTGGCCCCCTGCAGCCCAGCCCGGGTCTCTGTGCTGGTCACCTCCCCCTGACCGTGGTTCTCCAAGTCCCATCTGCCATGCGCCCATCAGAGTCCCTGCTCCGTGCCTGGCACCAGGATTCACCTGCCAACAAAACACACAAACCCCGCCCTCACCGCCATCCCCAGGCTGCCGCTGCCCAGGGCTGGCTTTGCGCTCGGTGGGGAGCAGACACTTCGTTGACTAATGGGTGCTGCAGCCATGGGTGCTCAGACCGGAGGCTCCGAGGGGCAGGCGTGTGCACGGTGGTTTGAGCCTCCTCTTGGGACACCTGCTTGCAGTATCAGGTGCCTGGGTTCTAGTCCCAGCTCCAGTGTCCGGTCCAGCTCCCTGCAACGCACACCCTGGGGGGCAGCAGGCGATGGCCCAGAGACCTGGGTCCCTGCCACCCACGTAGGAGACCCGGATGGAGTTCCTGGCTCCTGGCTTCAGCCTGGCCCAGCCCCAGTTGTCGTAGGCATTTTGGAAGATCTCTCTTTCTCATTTGCTGTCTCTCTGACTTACTGAAATAGAAAGCAGGCTTAGAGGCACAGCAGGGGGGAGGAGAGGGCCCTGAAGGTTGAATAGGAGTTTTCTAGGTGAGACGCTGGGGACAGCCGGCTGCTCCCAGCAGGACCTCCGTGCTGTGCTCACCTCTGCTCTCTTCCCTTCCAGAATGCATGAACTGCACCCGGCTCAGTGACATGAGTGAGCGCCTGACCACGCTGGAGGCCAAGGTCAGCCGGGCTGGGGGGCGGGGCTGGGAGGCGGCAGACACCTGCTGGGTGTGGTGGGGAACACCCCAGCCCCGGGGGGGCCCCAGGCTTCGGGTGCTGCTGAGGGTGGCTCTGGGTGAAGAGAGTGGCACAGGGAGACACCTGAGGGTCCCGGGCCAGCGAGCACGGCTGTGGCCGGGCTGCACGGTGCTGGGCTCCCCGGCCCTGGGGGCCGAGGGCCTGGATACCTGGGGCCTCTCTGCTCTGGACGACGGAGTGGACAGCTCCTGCAGCTCCTGACAGTCACCCTTGTACAAGTGGGCAGGGGCCCAGGATGGGGGGGGGGGGCGGGAGGTTGAGGGGGTGGAGGCTGCCCCGCTGCTGGGAGTGGTGAGAGAATGGGCTCCTGGCTCCCGAGCTCCGAGAACAGGCAGAGCCGAACTGGCGCTTGCCGCACACCTGCAGCCGCGCGTGGTTTGGCACCGAGCAGCCAGAGTGGCCGCTGACAGCTTGGTCTGGCCCGGGCCCAGCACCGCGGGTGTTAGAAGTCGCAGCTCCAGGGGAGCGGGTGGGGCCCTGAGCCAGCTGGCCCCACCCGCCTGGCCCTGGCCCGTGCCCTCCTGCCTCCAGCCCTGACGCTTCCCCCTGCCCGGGGCCCCTGGCACCCTGCTCAGACAGCAGGAGGGGGACCCTGAAAGGGAGGTCTTGTCCCTGCTGGGGACCTGCGGGCTGGGGCAGGTCAGGAGGATGGGGGAGGGGCCAGGACGCCTGCCCCGGCAGGTCCTGTCCCCCTGTGGTCTGTCTCCTCCGCTGTGGCAGGGACACAGAAGGAGCCGCCCCCCTACCCACCCAGCTGCCTGCTGCTCGCCCTCGGGGCCACGGGGAGGGGGTGGAGGCCGCGAGCAGGGAGCAGGCGGGGGTCTGCAGGAGTCCAGGAGGACCGGGAGTGGGGGTGAGCTCAGCGCAGAGGCTGGGGAGCCAGCAGGTGAAGGCGGAGCTGGGGCAGGAGCCCCGGGGTCAGTGCCGGGGCAGGTGGCCTCGGCGTGGGGGGTGGGGGCGGCTCAGCCACCGAACTCTCCACCACCCTCCCCTCCACCTCCTGGACCATGTCTCATGGCTACAGAGCGGCTGCTGCCCCTCAAGACACCACATCCTCACACTGTGTCCCTCCTTCAAAGGCAGGAAGTATGTAAAGCCAGGCACCCCCAAGGTAGACTCCCTGTGTCTCCGGGGCCAGCACCGGGCCCTGGGACTCTCCTGGCTGCAAGCATTATGGTGACTGGCTTGAGCGACACACACAGGTGCACAATGGGGGGTTCTGGGGCAAAGCAGGAAGGGGCAGCTGGGGGCAGGTGACCAGCAAGGCCCCCGCTGGTCCGCTGGGGACTCCTGACCCCTGAGCCAGCAGGCTCCGGAACATTCCCTGCCTGCCCCCCCCCCCCCCCCATGACTGCCTTGCGTGCCATCACCCGAGCCGCACAGTTCGGCCGCTCCCTGGCACAGGGCGGCGCTGTCCCGCCTCAGTGACGTCCTTGGGGCCGCTGCCCCCGCTCCAAGGCTGCGGTCTGGCTCTCCCGGCCTGAGTGCCCACACCCACCGCTGCCCGCCCTCGTGAGCTCATGCCGGGTGGGAGTAGGAGGTTGGTCAGAGCCGGGCCCAGAGGGCTGGGACCCTGGTGGGGGCCAGGGCCCCTCTGCCCAGGTCCCTGGACTCCTTGGGAGGGGGCCCAGGAAGGAGAGAGCCAGGCTTTGGGGCCATGGGGGGAACCTCTCAGAGCTGACTCCCCAGGACCTCCAGGCTGCTCTCCACACCTCCCCCCCCCCCCGCCAACCTCTGCTGCCCCCCCCATCCTCAGCCCCGCCCCCACCACAGCTCAACCTGACCGCACCTGTGGCTGCCCCTCCCCCCGCCCCCACCCACTGCCCTGGGCCCCCCCATTCCCGGCTGCTCCTCCACCACCTACAGCCCCAGCCTTGGCCGTGGCCAGCCAGTGTCGCCCAGGGCCTGGGGCAGAGATCAGAGCCGTCCCTTCCCCTCGGGCTTCTTAGGGGTCACTGGCCAGGTCCACACGCCACTGGGTGACCGCTGGCTGT
Organism: Lepus europaeus; assembly: GCF_033115175.1. Lineage (NCBI taxonomy): Eukaryota > Metazoa > Chordata > Mammalia > Lagomorpha > Leporidae > Lepus > Lepus europaeus. Next base: position 52,845,582 of record NC_084847.1, on the reverse strand, counting down.
CTCCGGGTCTGCCTCACCTGTGATGTGGCCACTGGGACCCTTCCTGTCCCTTGGGTCCCTACGACGACCAGAAAGGGGAGGGACTCAGGTGGCCCCGGGTAGGGGTGGGCAGAGGGGCCCTGCACCCGCGCACCCACAGAGCCTGGGCCCGGCCTGGCCTGCGTCTGAGGGCTGTGAGGCGGCTCTTTGTCCCCTATGTCAACAGGAGTCACTGGGCCGCCAGACCTCTCTGTCCCCCCCCACCCAAGCCCATGGAGCGGCCCTGCAGCCAAAGCTGGCACGCAGCGCCCTCTGCTGGCATCTGTGGGGGCAGCAGGGAACCCCAGGCCCCAGCAAGCATGAGTGTAGGCTGTGGGTCTGGTGGGCTTCGAGCCCTGCCCCCTGGAGGGGAGGGGCTAGGACACTTGATCTCTCCCCTTCCCTCCCTCTCTCTCTTCTGCCCTCTCTCCCTCCCTCCTCCCTTCCAGGCACAAATGTGCCCTAGCCACGGAGTTTATGCCCTGAGCCAGGCCGCGAGGAGCCCATGCCCACACGAGCGCTCCCTTCGGGGACCTGGGCAAGTGTGTTGGTTGCTCACCCTGTTGCTCTCACCCCTCTGACAGGTGCAAGGGACAGAACCGGAGGGACCTGGCAGAGGGCGCGGAGACCCTGCTGGGGCGCATAAGGGGCCAGGCGCAGCCGCGGGCAGTGCAGGTCTCACCGGGCGTGTGACCTGCACACGCGTGGCCCCACACACACGTGGCCCCGCACACTGGCCTGACCCTCGACCCCTCTCCCTCCCAGGTTCTGCTTCTAGAAGCGGCTGAGCGGTCCCCAGAGCCGGACAACGACCTGCCGGCCGTGGGCAGCACGGCCCCACCCTGGAACCAGGACTTCCTCCCCGGCGCCATCCCTCTCGCCTACCCGGGGTCCCCCAGGAGAAGGCCCACGGGCCCGGCCGGTGAGCAGGGCTGCCCACCGGGGCCACACACGCACACACATCCCAGGCCTTAGAAAGCGGTAGTCATGGCCTCCGTGGCTGGCGGTCCTTGGGGGAAGCCAGCGGCCACAGCTGAGTCACCGGCCCCTCTGCAGGTGCAGTCCCAGCGCTGGTCTGCCCTGGCTCCTGCCAGGGACTGGGGCTCACCATCCCCATGCCACATGCTTCCTGGGGTCCCCCACCGAACCCTGCAAACCAAGTAGTGGTTGCGTCCATTCGAGGCCTCGTGCTAGGCCTGTGCTGGCGCTGGCCCCCGGGTACATGTCCGGCTCACACCTGCCGGTCCAGTGGGGGTGGAGGCTGGCATGGATGTACCTGGTGGCGCCCGTGCTGTGCCCATGTTTTATAGCACCCCCAAGCACAGCTCTGAAGGCTGGGGACACCTTTGAGTGTGGCTCAAAGACATGAGTGGCTCCGCTCGGGTCGTCCGGCAGACCAGGGCCGCTTACCGGCCTGGTCCCCAGCTGCACTAGAGGCCCCTAGCTCCGCCCCCAGATTCAGCGAGCCAGTCCCCCCCTCCCCAGTCCTGTGTGTGTCTGCCGGTTCTGATGCTGGGTTCTGGAACCAGGGCAGGGGGGAGCAGAGGCAGGTGTCTCTCATTCCACTAAATTGGCTGAAGTGGGGGGGATATCCCCAAACCCCCCAGGTGCGGGGTGGGGGGTGTCTCCCACTGGGAAAGTGCAGTTCTCAGAATGGCCACCAGGTGGCGCACATACCCTGCAAATGGTGACACCTGGGTTCCAGTCTGGCTGGCCCTTCCTCCCAGGCCGGAGTCGGCGCGGTCCCAGCCAGCAGCACCCTGAGGGCCGCGCAGGTCCCTCCAGCACATCGGCAAACCCAGAGTGACAAGGGGCTGTCCCCAGGCCACTGCGCGGCCCTCACATGTCCATCAGCTCCTGTCCACCTTTGGGACCTGGAACGCAGGGCTGGGGGATGCGTCCTCTGGGGCTCCCGGGGTCTCCTGTGCCCCGAGGCCCGTTCCTGACCCAGAAGGGAGACGGTCGGTCTGAGCAAAGTCGTCAGAACCCGAGCCATGGCCCTGAGCAGACCTGGCGGCCTGGAAGCCATCATGACCGGCAGCACGGGCGGCAGTCGGGGAGCTGGACTGGGCCTCATCTTATTCTCTCTCCCCAGGGCCCCCAGGGCAGACGGGACCACCAGGGCCTGCAGGCCCCCCAGGCTCCAAAGGTGACCGAGGTCAGACAGGAGAGAAGGGCCCGGCGGGGCCTCCTGGTACGGACACACACGTGCCTGGTGGCGTCCACGGGGAGCGGGGAGGGCAGGCTGGGGACAGGAGAGGTGGCCCATTCCCCACCTGGGGCGGCTGCAGGCAGGGGGCCACCAGGGTCTGGGCTCCCTCTCAGCCACTGAGGTACCTCTAGGACCCCCCTCCCCCGCCCACCTGTCCTGGGTCCTGTAGGGGAGTGGCCCCCGGCCAAGGCAGGGACAGGGCTGGCTCAGGCTGGCTGCCCGCTTCAGTGTCCCTGCCCTGGGAGGGTGCCCCCTGCTGGCTCCACAGTCGCTCCTCCCTCCCCTGCAGCCAGGAGTGGAGCCCCAACCCGCCCAGGGCCTCAGTTTCCCCATCAGTAACTCGCTGGGCCCTGGCCTCATGGCACCTCCCTCTCTTCCCTGTCACAGGGCTCCTGGGGCCACCGGGGCCCCGGGGGCTTCCTGGAGAGATGGGGCGCCCCGGCCCCCCAGGACCCCCGGGCCCAGCAGGCAGCCCGGGCCTCCCCCCAGACGGCCCCCAAGGCGTCCTCTACTCCCTGAAGCCCTCTCCTGGCAGAGACGGTCAGTGCTGGGCCCGGGGGCGGGGGCCAGAGCCAGGTCGTCCTCTGGGGAACTCCGGGGGTGGCAGGGACCCGAGCACCGGGGCCCCCAAGGGTGCGCATTAGTGGGGAACTGGAATCGGAAGCCGAGCTGGGCCTGGGACTCGGGCACCCCCATGTGGGCTGTGGGGGTCCCCGGAGGCAGCCTGACCCCTGCCCCAGATGCCAAGTGCATGCCCCAGGATCAGCCCGAAATCCAGAGACCCCCAAGCCCCTCCCACCAGGCAGCAGGGCCCCGAGCTGAGCATTGACACTGAGCCTGAAGTCCCCCTCCCGCCCACTCTGCCTCAGTTTCCCCATCTGTAAGGCACAGACAGGAAGCTGCTGTGGAGGTTGAAACACAGCCCCAGCCAGGGCTGACCCCAGCGGGGAGGGGCGGGGGCGGGGCGGGGCCGAGGCAGGTGTGGGAAGCCACAGGCGATGCTGGGTGTGGGGTGTGGTCTGGGGGCCAGTGCTGCCCTGGCTGGGCTCGGCCCCCTGTGTCTGTACTGCCCCTTTCCTAGAGAACCGGGCTGGGGTGTTCAGGGAGGGGCAGGAGCTGAGGCAGGGCAGCTGGGGGCCCTGAGCCCACAGCACAGCCCTGGCCTGGGCCAGGCTTCTGTGTGTGGAGGGTCCCACTCTCACCTAGACCCTAGTGCTCTGGCTCTGGGCGTGGGACAAGCTGAAGTCCTGGTGTGGGACTTGGGAGACAGCACCCATCCAGGGCGTTGGGGGCAAGGCTGGGGCGTCTGGAATGTTCTGGAAGGAGTTTGATGGACAGCTGGCCTGCCTCCCCCGCCCTCCCGGTGCGGCCAGCGCCGTCCCCGCATCGCCAGGTGCTCTGCTCTCTCCACAGATGGAGACTCCCAGCTGACCCCCGCGGTCGTGGACACAGTGCTGACGGGCGTCCCCGGCCCCCGGGGCCCCCCCGGCCCCCCAGGCAAGTGGACAGGGCAGCAGCTGGGGCCAAGGACGCGGCTGGGCGAGGGGGCCAGAGGCTGGGCGAGGGTCTCTGTCCCCCAGAGGGTGCTGGGGCCTGGGCCTGCCGTGGCTCCCTGTATAGTGCGAGAGGAGGCCCCAGCTCCCCGGGGACAGCTCCTCCTGGGGCCCAGGCCAGGGGGCAGTGTGTGGACGGGGTCTGGAGGGTGGGTGGAACCTGGCTGTGGACCTCGCTGTACCCCCGTCCCTCCCAGTACCACCTGTGCAGGTGCACAGCCGGGTGACCCACGGGCCAATGAGTGGGCGGGCCTAGCCACCACTCCGTCACTCATTCAATCTTCATTTTTAACTCATTCTCATTTTACTTAAAATGCAGAGAGAGAGAGAGAGGGAGAGGTCTTCTACCTGTTAGTTCACTCCCCAGATGCCTGCAACAGCCAGGGCTGGACCAGGCCAAAGCCAGGAGCGGGGAGCTCCATCTGGGTCTCCCGCGTGGGCAGCGGGGACCTGAGCATTTGAGCCATTGCTGGGAGGGCTGCCTCCCGGGGTGCGCATTAGCAGGGAGCCAGGACTGGATCCCGGGCCTCCAGAGCGGATCTGAGTGTCCCGGGGGCGGCTGCCCCACCGCCTGTGTGCCGGGCGGGCTCTCAGGGTCCCGGGGTACCAGAGCAAGCATGATCTTCCATGGGCCCCGAATGCGGAGTGGCTGGGAGGGGGTGGGGCCTCGTCCAGACCGTGAGCCCAGAGGGAGGAGGAGGGGTCTGTGCTTGGAGGTCGCCCGGGAGGGGGTCCTGCCCTGCTGCCCATCCCCAGTGCCTTCCCCAAGCCTGGGAGCGACTCGTGGAGCGCAGCCCAGCTGGGACTCCTGTAGCCTGGCAGCTCTGGGGACCCTTGGGGACAGAGGCCTCTCTGTGCAGAGCCTGCCAGCCATGGCAGGAGACCCGGCCTGACCCTGCAGGCCCCGCCCCGCCTCTGGGGGAGACAGACACAAGCCCCGCAGGGACTGTGGACAGTCTGCCTGGGGGAGGGTGCAAGGGAGGCTTCCTGGAGGAGGGGTGGTCCAGCCTGGGATCGACAAGAAAGAGCTTGCTGGGAAGGTAGATGGACAGAGAAGGTCCAATTGGCAGCAGCAGGAGTAGGGGAGCTTCCCAGGGGCCTCTGGGGGCTGAGGGCTCAGAGGCACTGGGCTGAGGGCCCGAGGTCTTGAGAGAGGCCTCGCCGGGCGTGCATTTCCAAGGGGGCCACGCAGAGGGTCCAGGTAAGAGGCTGCTGGAGGTGCTTGGGTCCTGACCCCGAGTTGGATGGGAGTGACAGGTGACATAGCCATGTGAACAGGACCGTGGGAGGATCAGGTGCAGGGAGGGGGGGTGGGGCCCTGGTCTCCCTGGGGGGGGCGTGTGCCATACGCACCCCGTTTGTCCTAAGCCTCCACTTGCTGGCCGGGGGGACCCCCGTTGGCAGGTGCTTGTGGGGGAGGCCCACAGGGTGCAGGCCCCCATCAGCAGCTCTGTCCCACAGGTCCACCCGGCCCCCACGGCCCCCCGGGACCCCCAGGAGCACCCGGATCCCAGGTGAGGCCTTGGCTGTCCCTGGCACAGTGCCATGGGTCTTGTGTCCCCTTCCTGCCCACCGCCCCCTTGCCAGGGGGCTGGCAGCATCACTCCCCTTGTGACAGGGCGGTGCTGGCCATGAGCACGGGCCGTGCAGGGGGGCCTGGCGCTGGGGTCCCTGGCAGGGCAGGGGGGCTCTGAGGCGAGCCCAGGGCGTTGGGTAGCAGGACTGGGCCGGGGGGGATCTGCCCAGGCAGCCTTGCCAGAGCTCAGCCCAGTGTCCCCAGATGGGGCAGGGTCTGCGCCCAAGCCTGAAGCAGCTGCTACTTGGGAACTGGGTGGGGGGGAGACCCGTGGAGGGCTGGGTGATGGCTCCTAGGGCTCTTCCTCCCCCCCCCCCCGGGTGAAGGGGCTGTGCCCCCTGGACACCCCTCCCCTCCTCTGGACCCAGACATCGGAGGGACCACCGCCCCTCCTGGTCAGGTACCTCGGCCGAGGCTGCAGCTCATGGTAGGGACAGAGCCGGGAGGTCCGCCCAGGGCTGCCAGTCTTTGCCGCTCACTGCCTCCTGGGACGGCCACCAGCGGGAGCCCTGGCAGGAGCGCCTGGCACAGCGCCTCCTCACTCAGTACCGACTTACGCTTCCTCAGAAGTGTGCGCTCGGTGCCGCTGTCCCCATTCTAGAGATGGGAAGACAAGAGGCACAGGGAGGCCTGTTCGTGGGACGCTGGCGCTGCTTCCTGGGCCCGGGTCAGAGACGGGGAATCAGAGCCCCACCAGGCATGAGGTCCCCAGGGCTCCGAGTGCGACTGCTCCCGCCCGGGGCTGCACAGGGGAAGCCCCAGGCCATGGCCGGGCCCCGTCCGCAGGCCCTATGTGCCCCACACTTCCCAGAGTCTTCAGCCGTGGGCAGGGCGACAGCCGCCTGCCGCCCCCTGCAGTGCTGACCGCCCCCTTGCTCCCTAGGGCGAGCCTGCTGCGAAGGCCGACGGTGGGGAGAAAGCGGCCAGCGAGGTAACCACGTGGCCTGGATCGCGGGGCGGTGGGAGGGGAGGTGGGAATGTGGGCTCCCCACCCCCCCGTGGGGCTGTTGCCGGCGCTCCCTGTGCCTCCTGGGCTGTGGACGGAGGTTGGACCCCCGGGGCCAGGGATTCAGTCTGCGACCGGTGGGGGGGGGGGATGGGACTGTGCTGTGTAGGGTGGCCCCATGCCCGCCCCTCCTCCTGCCCCCAGGGTGAGGGGGTGCAGCAGCTGCGGGAGGCCCTGAAGATCCTGGCCGAGAGAGTCCTCATCTTGGAACACATGATCGGGGTCCACGGTGAGCGCCCGGCGGGGCGTGGCTGGGGGAATGCGGGAGTGAGTGGGTGGATGGGTGAGGGTAGGGAGGATCGGGCAGTGGACCCACACGGGGTGCTAAAAGCGCAGCCCCCCCTTCTCCTCGCAGACCCCCTGGCGTCCCCCGAGGGCGGCTCCGGCCAGGACGCGGCCCTGAGAGCCAGCCTCAAGATGAAGCGAGGCGGCCCCCCATCTGACGGCGTCCTCGCCGCCCTGCTCGGCCCGGACCCTGGGCAGAAGCGCGCCGACCCGCCTAGCAGCAGGAAATGAGCCCCATGCCCCAGGAGCAGCCCCGGGCCTGGACGGAGACCCCCGTGCGGGCCGGGGCTCCAGCGTGGACGCTCGCGAGGAGTGTTGGGGCCTTGGGGACGGACGGCGCCTCCAAGCGCAGGGACTGGAGGGGACAGCACCCCAGGGAGAGCCCCTCCTTCCCCCGTCCTCCCACACCCTGCAGGCGACGGGGAGGGGGTCCGGGGGTGGGCACGGGGTGGGGGGAGCTGTCCTAACTCTCGTCATTTATGGAGTCGCAGCTGCTCCGGCCTGTCCAGGAGCTGGCCGAGTCGCCTGACTTAACCCTTGTAGTCCTTGTGTTCCACGGGGCAAGGCTCACAGGCGCACACACCCTGCCAGGGCCGCTGGACAGAGGATGGCCGGGGCGGGATTCGAACTCGGGCCCCCTGAAGCCTTGTCCTCTGGCCCCTGCTGGCTTCCTCTCTTCCCCGGAGAAGGTTGGTGGCACCCTGCCCCGTGGGCTCCTTTCCCCAGTTTGGGGTCTGCTCCATGGGCCTGGGGGGCCAGGCCTGCATCAGGGAGAGTCTAAATAGACAGTCGTGTGGACTTGGGGGCCACAGGAGACAGGCACTGGGGGTGCAAGGATCCCCCAGGCCCGGTTGGCGTCCCCACCACTGCCTCCCAGTCTCCCCCTCCAGGTCCTCCCACCCTGGAGGAGGGGACTGCGCGTGGGAGGCACCTCTCCCCCTGGGAAATCCACAGGGTCTGCCCCTTGTGCCAGGCCGGGCACAGACTGGAGAGGGGACAGTGCCTGAGGCCCACTGCCCCGGGCAGCTCTCACCATGGCCCTCAAGGCCTCGTAGGCCCTGCGTCCCTCGCACCCCGCCTGGCCCTGGCGTCCCTCTCCTGCTGCGCCGTGCTGGGGCTCACAATCGAAGGTGCTGGCGCCAGCCTGGGGCGCAACTCCCTCCATGGCCGAGTGCCGGTCCCTGGTGCTGTCGGTGCTCGTGAGAGGCTGCGGCTCCTCCCCGGGGCGCATCTCTCTGTGGCCGCGTGCTGTCACGTTACTGTATCTGACAATACAGGTGCTGTCCCCACTGTGTGCGTGTTTCTGGGGCGGTGACAGGTGTGGGGAGGCTGGGCTGTGGCGTCCCCCGGGAGCCAGAGCCAGCAGCGGCCAGGCCCGCCCTCAGCAAGGGCCCCGAGGCAGGGAGACCCAGCTCTGAGCCCCAGGGCTGTGCGCAGAGGGACCACTTCTCTGCTGCCCAGGCCCGGGAACCCAGGGGAGCCGGCAGCCTTTGGACCCCAGCTGCCAGCCCTATGCCAGTGCCCACCCAAACCAGAGTGCAGCCCCGGCCTGGAGCTCGGAGTCCAGGGAGCCGAGGCCTTGGACGGACAGCACCAGCCGGCAGGTGGCACAGGGGACTCCAGGCTGCTCTGGGCCAGGCTCCAAGACGACGGGGCGGGGAAGAGGGAGAGAGATGGTGTTGGACCTCTCAGTTGTAGAGATGCCCACTTGCTCGAGAGGACGCCCAAAAATCCAGACTCCAGACCAGTTGATGCAAAAAGCATGAGGTATTTATTGTACGTTTGCGCAAACGGGCCCCCACCTAAGGCGGTGAGGAGCCCTGAGCGGCAGTTCCACACAGGTTATATAGTCAACAAATTAGCATATGGGATTGGCCGGTTCGGAGGGGCAATTAGCATACCGGAGAGTACTGAGGAGAGTGCTCAGGGAACCAGCTGAAGAGAATGCTGAGGAGAGTGCTGAGGGAACCAGGTGAAGAGAATGCTGAGGAGAATACTGAGACTCTCCAAAGGGGAGAGGCAGCTCTGCTCTGGGCACGCCTAGAGGCTCTCCAAAGGGGATAGACTTTTCCTTCCCAGAGAACGTGCCCGCTGGACCCTGGGGAACATCCAACCCCCCAAGAAGCCCCTGGTATCTGCCCAGGCCTAGTTTCTTGTCCCTCTCCCCCATAAGGGTCCTTCATTCCCTCCTTTTCTTTTTGCAAAGATTTTAATCTTAAAATCTATTGAACCGGCCTGGGGAGAACCTGCCTCACTGGAGGGAGGAAACTCTGTTCTTACTGGACTGGGTTAGGTTCCACGTTAACAATTGCGGAGCATGGGGGTTGGAAAAACAATGGGGAAAGGCCAGGAACATCATAAATATTAAACAGTTTTTGAAAGTCTTAGCTTGAGTGGGTTCTGAGTGCGCTGGAGCTTCCATTTAGCTGGTCTATCCGGATCCTCGGGGCCCTGGGGAGGTGGTACTCGCCCCACGTGTGAGGCATGGACTCAAGCAGCGATTCCGTCGACCTTGAGAGCGGTGGGAGTTGTTAACAGCACAGTGAAGGGGCCTTTCCACCGGGGCTCCAGAGTCTTAGATTGGTAGGCTGCTGCAAGAGGTTTCCAGACCTGGTTCTGGATGATCTGGAGCGCTCTCAACCGGGCCTGTAACTTAGGGGCATCGGCAACGGAGTCACTGGCAAGGTCAAGCAAGCCTGCTACTGGTGGGGGCCCTCCATAAAGGATTTCGTATGGTGTCAGCCCGCAATGAGAGGGCGTGTTTTCGGACCCGGAACAACACCATAGGGAGGAGTTGGACCCAGTCTTTAACGCCAGTCTCCAACGCTAATTTGGTCTACCTGTCCTGAACTTTGGGGTCTACAGGCACAATGCAATCTCCAATTTATGCCTAATGCCTTGGCCACCAACTGACTTACCTGGGAGACAAACGCTGGGCCATTGTCGGACCCGATTACCTTAGGCAAGCCGAACCGGGGGAAGATCTCCTCTATGATCTTCTTGACGACCACCTGGGCGGTTTCCCGTTTTGTGGGGAATGCCTCAGTCCATCCGGAGAAAATGTCTACAAAAACTTAGAAGATACTTATTCCCATAACTGCCCGGCCTTACTATTTTCTCTCCGAGCCTCCAAACCCTTATTTGTTCATCATACTCTGCACCGAGCCGCTGGATCGTATCTAAGTCTCGGTCCGAATAGAGGAAAGGTGGTTCCCTCGATACTTGGGTGGGCTCAATTGTCTTTAACGGGAGCACCTGTTGGCTCAGGGCTGCGGCCCTAGCGGCCTCGTCTGCCATCCTGTTTCCCCTTGCTACGGGATCGTCTCCTCGTTGGTGCCCGGGGCAATGAATTGCTGAGGAGAATGCTGAGGAGAGTGGCAGCTCTGCTCAGTTTCAGCGGCAAGGAGGAGGTCGTCCACATATTGCAGGAGGACCAAGTCCGGATGGTTGACTCGGAAGTCGGCCAAATCTAGGTGCAGAGCTTCATCAAACAAGGTAGGCGAGTTTTTAAATCCTTGAGGCAACCTTGTCCAGGTGGGTTGTCCTGAAAACCCGGTCTCTGGGTCTTTCCACTCAAAAGCAAAGATGGATTGGCTCTGAGGGCTCAGTCTTAAACAAAAGAATGCACCTTTTAGATTTAACACAGTGTACCATACGTGGGTCGGAGGCAAGGTATGCATATCCTCCGTTCTCCTGTTAACCTCCCGCACTGGTAGTAGGTGGGTGTTCCAAGGTGAACGACAAAGTTTTAAAATGCCTAGGTGTAACAGTCTCTGGATATGTGGCCGGATACCTTCCTTAGCTTCCTTGCCCATCGGATATTGACGAACTGACACGGGAATGGCCGTGGGCTTCAGATCAAGGGAGGCCGGTTGACGGCCAGCCCTATTCCCGCAGTCTCTGCCCAGGCCTGAGGAAAATCTTGGAGCTTAAAGGCCCTTTTTCTGAAGTCAGTACCGAGTGCTGGGCTCCCGTGTCAATCAGGAAGGTTACCGGTCTGCCCCCCACTTCAAGGGTTATCCTGGGCTCAGGGGGGGGCTCCTGGCCCTGACTCACCTAGTCGTCTTCTTCCAGGGACAGGATCTTTGGTCCCTGTGTTTTCTTCGGGCAATCTTTGACCCAATGTCCTCTTTCTTTACAATAGGCACATTGATCTTTTTCCACCCGAGGCTTTCGTTTGTCTCCCAAGTCCCTATTCTGTCCTGGTCTACTCCTTTCTGTATCCTGCACTACGGTGGCCAAAATTCTACTAAGCTCTCGATTACGTCTTTTATCTCTTTTGTCTTCCCTTTCCTCCTGCTCCCTGCGGATCCTTTCCTCCTTCTCCTCTCGGGTCTCCCTTTTATTGTAAATCCTTTCTGCCTCCTTTATTAAATCTTGTATAGTATACCCCTGAAGCCCCTCTAGCCGCTGCAATTTATTGCGGATGTCCGGCGCTGACTGTCCTATAAAGGACATGATTACATCTCCCTGCCGGTCCTCTGCCAGGGGGTCAAACGGGGTATACATACGGTAGGCTTCCATTAATCTTTCTAGGAAGCCTGCCGGCGTTTCCTCAGCCCCCTGTACTACTGCACGTACCTTGGCCAAATTGGTGGGGCGCTTTCCAGCCCCTCTGAGACCCGCAAGGAGAATCTGGCGATAAAGACGAAGTCGCTCCCTACCAGCAACGGTGGTGTAGTCCCAATCAGGACGGGTTGAGGGAAACGCCTCCTCGATTTCGTTTAGCAGTAGGGTCGGTCGGCCATCTGCTCCAGGGACGTTTTTCCGTGCCTCAAGGTAGACACGCTGCTTTTCCTCAGTAGTGAGGAGGGTCTGCAGAAGCTGCTGACAATCATCCCAGGTGGGCTGATGAGTCAATAAAATTGACTCGATCAGCCCAGTCAGAGCCTGGGGGTCCTGAGAGAAAGAGGGGTTATGGGTTTTCCAATTGTAGAAAGTGCCGTTCCTTGGCCAGCCGACCTCAAAGGCCGGCCACTCTAAGGAACAGAATTTTGCCCATTGTTTCCTTTTAATCTCCACTGAGAGGTGGCGCGCGCGTTCTCGAACGTCTTTCCAGTGATCTAGAGTGAGACTTAAAGGGGTGGTTATTTGTTGACCCATGTGTGCAAGGATTTCAACCCAAACAAAAAGAACAGCCAATGCACAAACATATACAATAAGTAAGACAAACCACATGGCTAAAATAGTTTTGGGAGCGGCTACCTGACCAGCCCTCCCCGGGAAGGAGGGAGACTTGGTCTCCGACCCACCTCCAGACCACCCCGGGTGCGTCTTCCGGGGGAACAGACCGAGGGTTTCCCCTCTCATCCCGGAGCGTCCTCCGGGGCACGGGCCAGGGGTTGCTGGGCACGCCTGCCTCCCCCACTGGTCCCGAACGGACCAGGGGTTGCAGGGCACGCCTGCCTCCCCCACTGGTCCCACAGAGTCAGGTCAGATACTGGCCAGTCAGAATACTTCAGTCAGAATCAGAATCAGAATACTCAAGACAAAGACAACATACAGAAAACACTTAATTATACCTCCAACTGGTCCTGCAGAGAATGGGTCTGAGGGCGACCCCGAGCCCCACGTTGGGCGCCAAAATGTTGGACCTCTCAGTTGTAGAGATGCCCACTTGCTCGAGAGGACGCCCAAAAATCCAGACTCCAGACCAGTTGATGCAAAAAGCATGAGGTATTTATTGTACGTTTGCGCAAACGGGCCCCCACCTAAGGCGGTGAGGAGCCCTGAGCGGCAGTTCCACACAGGTTATATAGTCAACAAATTAGCATATGGGATTGGCCGGTTCGGAGGGGCAATTAGCATACCGGAGAGTACTGAGGAGAGTGCTCAGGGAACCAGCTGAAGAGAATGCTGAGGAGAGTGCTGAGGGAACCAGGTGAAGAGAATGCTGAGGAGAATACTGAGACTCTCCAAAGGGGAGAGGCAGCTCTGCTCTGGGCACGCCTAGAGGCTCTCCAAAGGGGATAGACTTTTCCTTCCCAGAGAACGTGCCCGCTGGACCCTGGGGAACATCCAACCCCCCAAGAAGCCCCTGGTATCTGCCCAGGCCTAGTTTCTTGTCCCTCTCCCCCATAAGGGTCCTTCAATGGGGAGATGGAGACCCAGCCTGCTTGTTTTCTGGTGAAACCGGACTCCTGCTGCGGCCACAGGCTCCGGGGTGTGCCTGCCCCCCCCTCCCCCACCACCACTCAGCACCCAGGGAACCTGGCAGCTGCCCCCGGCGAGGTTCTGTGTGGATGGTGGCCCTCATCCCATCTGTTCCGTGTCCCAGGCTGGGGGTGGGACGGACACGACCCTGTGCTAGAAAGGGCACGGGGTGAGGGGGCGGGGTCAGGAAGAGCAGGGCTGGGGAGGGAGGGCAGGCGGCTAGCGCCGTGTGATGCAACGAAGCGTCCAGGCAAAGGGGGCAGCCCTGGTGCTCAGCGGACGGCGAGGGAGGGGACAAGGTCCCGGTGCTGGGGTCTCCCCAGACCCCCTGTTCCATGTGCCACAATTCCTGTATGTGCCGGGTGGCAGTCCCAGGATCCAGTGCAGAGCAGTCAGGTGTTAGAGAGAGAGAGAGAGAGAGAGAGAGAGAGAGAGAGAGAGAGAGAGAGAGACCACGTTCCTACAACCTGCCTCCTGGCCAGGACGGGAGCAGGGCTGGGGGTCCAGATGTCCTCAGAGCTCTGGGGACAGAGGGGGCTGCAGGGGCGTCCCGCTGCCCATAGGAGCTCTCTGCCCGCCAGCAGGGTAGACGGGCCAGGGTACCAGGGGCTGTGGGCCCCAGGGGTCGGGGAGTCCCTGTCCCCAAAGGCTGAGTGACTGTCTCCCTGGGCCGCTCCTCCATAGGATGTGTGTCACCTTCAGCTTCCTTTGGGTCAGGGCACTGGGTCTGCAGGGTGGGGGGCAGGGCCAGATCTGTGGGCCGCAGGGGCGGGGCCGGGCTTGGCAGCTGCCAGTGGGGGGGGTCGCGGAGGACCCCGAATGCTGGAGGGGGGACTCTGGCCAGTACGGATGGGCAGACAGACAGGGTCCCCCCCGCCACCCTGGCCTTTCTTCCATCCAGCCAGCAGAACCAGGTTTTCTTATTTAAAGATTTATTTTTTCGTTTCTTGGGAAGGCCGGGAAGGCAGGGACACAGAGAGGGAGGTCTTCCCTCTGCTGGTTCACTCCCCAAATGACCGCAACGGCCAGGGCTGGGCCAGGCTGAAGCCAGGAGCCAGGAGCTCCATCCGGGTCTCCCACGCGGATGCAGGGGCCCAGGCTCCTGGGCCATCTTCTGCTGCCTTCCCAGGGGCATTAGCAGGGGGCTGGATCAGAAGCAGAGCAGCCGGGACTCAAATTGGTGCTCGGATGCAGGATGCTGGCAGCTGCACCGGCTGCACCATAGCCCGGCCCCAAAGCCATCTTACTGACCACACCCCTCCGTTGCACCGGGACCTTGTCCCCTCCCTCGCCATCCCTGCTGCTCTGACGTGGCTCCCAGGTACCCAGCCCCAAGCCTGGGCTGTGCCGCCTGACTCTGGCGTCTGGGCCCCTGGTATCCGGGCTCCCCAGCTGCCCAGGGGTGCACCGGGAGCTTTCCTGGGTGCTGCCGTGGGTGCTGGCTCCCAGGGTCTGAGCAGGGTGTGGGCTCTCAGCCCCGATGGGAGCCCAGCTCTCCAGAGACTCCTCAGAGCTTCGCTGCCCCGGGCTTGCAGCCCAGGGCGGCTCCTGGGTGCTGGGGCCCTTGCTGGGAGGGTCTCTGTGAGCACACACCCATGTGGACGGCCACACCTGCCGGCTAAGCCCGCGCCGCAGGGCCCAGGACGGGCAATAGAAGGAAGGCCGCAGACCTCCCCGGCTTGGGTGCTCAGAGCTGGGCCCCCAGCTGCCCCCGCCCCACCCCCAGCTCCCGGGAAGCCTCAGGCCCGGAGCTCCTGGGTCGTCTCCAGCTCCCGGCAGGGCTGGCGAGGCCGCTCCCTGCCTCGGGCACCCGGAGCTACCAGTCTGGGCTGCAGCCCGGGCCACCCAGAGGGTTAATGAGGGAATCAGCACAGGCCTCCCCCTCGCCTCACCTCGCCTCACCCCTGCACACACACCCCTGCTCTGCTGCCGTGCCCATGCCAGGCCCGACATTGGCCCTCAGGCCTGGCCGTCCCGGTCCCTGCTGGCCCTGTGTGTCACTCCATGTGCGTGGGACACCTGTGTGCACGCACCATGTGCCCGTGTGCTGGAGACAGGGCTGGAGCCACTTCAGGGATCCCTCCTCGCCCCCCACTCCCGCCGCCAGCCCCCTCATTGTCCTCAAGGCTCCCTGGGACCCTCTCGGCTCACTCCCCTGCCCCACCCCACTTAGCTGAGCTCCCAGGGAAATGCAAACTCAGGCAGTGCCCTGACCGTAGAGGGAGACCCCTGAGGGTCTCCAGGGCAGGCAGAGCTGCCAGGGGGAGGGGTGCCCGGAGTCTGGGCACCCCCCACAGTTAGCCACCAGATGGTGACTTCCGCCAAGTACCCCCAGATGGCAGCACCATGTGGCGGGGACTCAGGCTGGGCTGGGCTGGCCTTGGGTCGTGCCCACCTGCGCCCACTCTGCTCAGCCTACCCAAAGTCCAGCAGGTGCCTAAGCCACCTGAGTGGCACGGCGCCCCAGCCAGGGCGGTCATGGTACCGTCCAGGGCCCGAGCCCCAGCCCTCCCCTGCCTGTACCCCAAGTCCCCCTCCCAGCTCTGGGGCAGTGAGCAGTCACGCACAGGGTCTTGTCTCTGCCCCGGCACCCGGCTCTGGGCCAGGTGCACAACACGTGACCGGTGGCAGGGACAGTGGGCCAGGGGCACCTGCCCAGCCCCTGAGAGACAGTGGCCGAGGTAGTGGGCAGGGGCCGGTGGGCACCCACGACCAGCCTGGGTCAGAACAGACGCCCCCCTCTCCCCCCACCCCCCGACCGGGACTGTCGCACCCCTGCTGTTGCAGCCAGCACCGTGCGTCCCAGGACCCCTGTCTCCCAGACCCGTTCTAGGGTTATGAGCAGAGAACTTCGTGAGGTTTCCAATTAACTGACTTCCAGGGAGATTTGTTTCCAACGTTATTAATAAAGTCTCATGCCTCCTATAACTCTCAATCGCTACTTAATTAACTTGGAATTGGTGCGTCATAAGAGGCAGACTAAACCTGGTTCCAGGCAGGGACTGGTGGATCTTCCGAACCCAGGTGTCCCAAGGGAGAGAGCCAGACTCTCGCAGGTGTGTGTGTGACCCAGGTGAGTGACCACTGGGCCTCAGTATTCTTGGCTGCGAAAGGGGCTCACGGGCCCTTGGGTACCTGGGGTTGATGCTGTTTTTTTATTTGTAGACAAACACAGGAGGGCCCTCCAGTGGTTAATTTATAATGAGGAGGATGATGTTACTGAAGATTTATTTTACTTACTTGAAAGGCAGAATTAGAGAGAGGGAGAGAGAGAGATTGTCTTTCCGTGAGTTCACTTCCCAAATGGCCATGACAGCTAGGGCCGGGCCAGGCCTACGCCAAGAGCCAGAAACTCCATCCAGGCCTCCCACGTGGGTGGCAGGGGCACAAGGACCTGGGCACCATCTGCTGCCGTCCCAGGCGCATTAGCAGGGAGCTGGATTGGAAGAAGAGTAGCCGGGACTCGAACCTATGCTCCAATATGGGGTGCAGGCCTCACAGGCAGCGGCCTCACCCGCTACACCACAATGGCAACCCTTATCCTATTAGAGAGAGAGAAAGACCTTCCGTCTGCAATAGCCAAGGCTGGGGCAGGCAGAAGCCAGGAGCCAGGAACTCCAGCTGGGTCTCCTGTGAGTGACAGGGACCCAAGGACTTGGGTGCGCCTGAGCAGAGAGCTGGGATGGCAAGCAGAGCCGGGACTTGAACCCAGAGCCTCCAACACGGCACTCAGGTGTCTGGCACCCCCCACGTGATGGCTAAGTGTTTGGGTCATCTTGGCAGAGCCCCAGGGTGCCCGGATGTTACCGCTCTGGGTGCGTGTGAGGGTGTTTCTAGGTGAGATGGATAACCCACTCCCTAGCGCACGGGCGGGCCCCATGCGGCCAGTGCACTGGCTCCTGCGTAGAACCCACGAGCTGAGCCAGAGGAGGCTCCTCCGGCCGCACTGCTGGGCTGGGCCTTGATTGCTTCCCTGCCTTTGACTTGCCCTCGGGAACTTGTGCTGTCAGTCTGCAGCCGGCTCATGGCCTCTGCTACAGCTTGCAACGTCTCGGCCTCCTTGGCCATCTGAGCCAATTCCTTATAATCGCGCGCGCTCTCTCTCTCTCTCTCTCTCTCTCTCTCTCTCTCTCTCTCATGAGGGTGCTTCAGAAACGAATGGAGGAGGCATTTAGCATAACACTTAAGATGCCCACCTCCTGGGGCTGCCTGCTGCACAGGCATTCCATATGGGTGTCGGTTTGAGTCCCGGCAGCTCCTCTTCCTATCCAGCTCTCTGCTATGGCCTGGGAAGGCAGTGGAAGATGGCCCGAGTCCTTGGGCCCCTGCCCCTGCATGGGAGACCTGGAAGAAGCTCCTGGCTTCATCCTGGCTCAGCGCCGGCCATTATGGCCATTTGGGGAGTGAACCAATGGAAGGAAGACTTCTCTTTCTGTCTTTCCCTCTCTCTATCTCTAACTCTACCTCTTAAATAAATAAATAATTAAAGGGGGGGGGGAGACACCCACCTCCCACCTCCGAGTAGCTGGGCTTGACTCCCACCGGTGCCTGCTCACGCAGACCCCCGGGAGGCAACCATGATGGCTCAAGGACTTGGGTTCCTGCCACCCACCTGGAAGACCTGAATCGAGTTGCTGGCTCCTGGCTTCAGCTCACCTCTTCCCTGGGCCTGGGCTGCTCTCTGCAGGCCAATTTAACACTCAGTCTAGGGGGATGGGGGAGGTACAATCGGGGCAGGCCAGTCGTTGGCTCCTGGAGACTGGAGACCCAGGGCAGAAGTCGGGGGACAGGAGCCCCCAGCCCACCTTCCCGGGGGGGCACACAGCAAGGAGTCGGAAAGCAGTGGGAGCTGTCCAGGTGAGTGAGGAGGCGGAGCAAGGTGGGCGGGCGGGCGGGGGTGGGGGGCAGCAGCACGTGCAGAGGCCCTGTGGTGAGAGGAGCGGAAGAAACCGGAGGCTGCTGGAAGTGGTCCAAGGTGGGGCTGGGGACAGGTGGGCTTTGTGGCCTGTTGGTGGCAGAAGCTGCCATCCCAGGAGGGAGGGCAGTGCTTAGGGTCCCCTCCCCAGGCTGCTGTGGGACAAACAAGCCAGTCTCTGTCCGACCCCACCCTCTGGCTCTTCAAGGACTCTGAAGCTGTCACTCATGGTTCTCGGGGTGTCATGGGAGCAACTCCCTCGCCACGTCCTCACCTACCGCCCGCCCCCCACCCTCCACACCCCATCCACACTTGCCAGGCCCAGATTGGGCGTAAAAGGGTCTCATTCTTCACTCCTGGGTCACAGCTACAAAGGGAGAATTTAAAAAAAAAAAAAAAAAAGCTGAAACCAGCAGGTGCATCTGTACCAGGGCACTGGCACCTGCGGTCCATCCACTTTGCGGCTCAGATGCCCCCACCGCAGCCCTGTTGCCATGGCGATCCCCGGGCTATTCGGTAAAGGATGCTGGGTGCGGGTTAGCTGCTCTGAGAGAAAGCAGCCAGCTCTTTCCTGCACACCGCACGACAGCGTACATTCCTGTGGATGCAAAGAATTCCACGTAAAAGGGGAGATCATATCAAGAAAAGGGCAAATATTTAGTCTTGGGTAAGTTGTGCCAAACTTCAGAGCGGTAGAAAAGTCCCAAAGATGAAGATAGAATTGGAATCTCTTTATGTTAAAAAACCATTTAAGTTTACCAGGAAACCACAGACCAGGATAAAACAGTGGCAACAAATATGACAAAGGGATAATGCTTCTCATAGGTAAAGAGTAACCACAAATCAAGAAAATGAGCATTCCTACAGGAAAACAGCAAGAGCTGTTGATAAGAAGAAATTAAAGAGTAAACATTGTGGCCAGTGCCACGGCTCACTAGGCTAATCCTCCACCTGCGGCGCCGGCACACCGGGTTCTAGTCCCGATTGGGGCGCCGGATTCTGTCCTGGTTGCTCCTCTTCCAGTCCAGCTCTCTGCTGTGGCCCGGGAAGGCAGTGGAGGATGGCCCAAGTGCGTGGGCCCTGCACCCACATGGGAGACCAGGAGGAAGCACCTGGCTCCTGGCTTTGGATCAGTGCAGCATGCTGGCCGTGGCGCCCATTTGGAGGGTGAACCAACGGAAGGAAGACCTTTCTCTCTGTCTCTCTCTCTCACTGTCCACTCTGCCTGTCCAAAAAAAAAAAAGTAAACATTTTAAAATATCTGGCTCCGCTGATAATCAAACGCCCACGAGAGTCACCCCATCAGATTATCAAAGAATGTTTAAAACGATAATGTCTTGTTGAGTGGAATGAATTGAGGATTCTTTTTTGAAAAAAAGATTTATTTGTTTGAAAGGCTGGGTTAGAGAGAGAGGGAGAGACACAGAGTGAGAAGTCTTCCATCCGCTGGTTCACTCCCCAGATGGCCACATGGCTGCGACTTCTTCCCTCTCTGTCACTCAACATTTCAAACAAATACAAATAAGCATTTTGAAATAAGCATAATGTTAGTAGATAAACACAGTTAACAGAAATGTATCATTTACTCAGATGGGCAGGCGTGATTAAGCTGTGGTCCCCAAACAGCATGGAATATGGTGCAGTGCACGGAGATCTGGGACACAGTGCTGCATGGCGCCAGGCTGGTGTGGAGCCACCGGCACCAGAAACCGGGCTGTGTCAGCGGACAGGAATCCTGGCTGGGTTGTGACGCAAGCTTTGTGTGTGCCCAGACATCACACCACACCCCAAAATGTGCCCAGTGACTGAGCTCAGAGAGAAAGAAAATTGGGGTGCTCAGAATCAGCAGGTGCGCGGGGAAAACGAAACCGAGAAAGAAGAAGAGGGAGAGGACGCAGGACGGAGAGGGAGGGGGAGCGAGCAAGGGTGGGGGGAGGCAGGAAGGCGAGGGCGTCTCCAGCCACTCTGGTGATGCAAGAGCAGCCCCAGCCCAGGTCCCAGGTCCAGGCAGAGTTGGGAAGCCCTGGGGCCCCTGCGGGCTCGGCGTCCGGAGAAGACCATGGACCAAAGCAGACAGGAACCCACAGACAGCCGGTGTTGCGAAATCACAGGAGGCAAAAGAAACCTTCTGGGAAGAAGAGAGAAAGATAACTCCGGGCCGGCGCTGTGCACAGTAGGTTAAACCGCCGCCTGCAGCGCCGGCATCCCATATGGGCGCTGGTTTGAGTCCTGGCTGCTCCAGCTCCCATCTAATGCACTTGGGAAAGCAGCAGCAGATGCCCCAAGTGCTTGGGGCCCTGCACCCGCATGGGAGACCTGGAGGAAGCTCCTGGCTCCTGGCTTTGGATCAGCACAGCTCCGGCTGTTACAGCCATCTGGGGAGTGAACCAGCGGATGGAAGACCTCTCTCTCTCTCTGCTTCTGCCTCTCTGTAACTCTGCCTTTCAAATAAATACATGAACCTTTAAAAAAAGAAAAAAAGAAGCTAGAAATGAATACTCCCCCCCCCCCCAAAAAAAAAGGGACTACCCAAAGACTCAGGTGGCTTCAATGCAATCCTGATCCAACAGATCAAGGAAGAAATCCCCACGGAAATCAGAAGTGAACCTCCACTTCCACTCTCGGAAGCCGCATGGGTACCAAGGTTCCTGACACACGGGGGTTTGGGGGGGAGGCGCACATCCAAGCCAGAGCACTGTCCACCCAACAGTAACCTCGCTCTCCTCCACCGCCCAGGGCCCCGACCCCAGCTGGGGTGGGCTCAAAGCTGGGAGCTGGGAACTCCATCCAGGAGTCCCATGCGCAACCCAGCGCCTTGGGCCACCACCGCTGCCTCCTGGGGAGCTGGAGCCAGGAGCAGAGCTGGGAATGGAACCCAGGTCCTCTGGCGTCTCAGCCTCCGGGGCCCCCGGCCCAACACCGCATTCATTTTTGTGGCTCAGTAGCATTCCACGGGCGGAACAGAGCGGATTTTGCTTGTGATGGGTGTTGGGGCTTCTTCCACGTGTTGCACACGGGTTTGAGTTGAGTGGAGATGTGGTGCCTTAAGAAGACCTACGTAGGCGGGGAACGGCAGGGTCACACGGCAACCCTACGTCTGGAAAATCCGCCATTTTCCCACCCTCTGCCATGCCTCTCCATCCCGTGGGCGCCTGGTGCTGTCTCCTCCCCTCCAGCCTTCCCTGTGGCTGTGGGGTGGTGTCTCGGGGCCACTTTGATTTGCATTCTCCTGGTGACTCACGATGCTGACCGCGTCTCGTGGCTCTCGGGTCCTCTGAGAAGACCTTTTGCCCACAACAGACCCCTACCTCCCACCGTATAAAAAGTTCACTCGAAGCAGATTACAGACCTTAGCACCAGGCGCAGGTGCGAGCGGTCATGACCCCGGGTTAGGCAATGGTTCTTTGATAGGACACCAAAACTGAGCTGCACGGAGGGGCTGAGCTCCTAATTGCTATGTTTGCATTTTTATTGTCGGGTTGTTAAGAGCCCTTTGTATATTCTGGGTAAGAACTCCCTTATCATGTGTAGGCTTTGCACATGTCTTTTCCCATTCCCTGGGGGGGGGGGGGGGTGTCTTTTTATTCTTTGGTAGCATCTTTGGATGCAAAAGCATTTTTTGGAAAGATTCAGTTATTTTACAGGCAGAGTTAGAGAGAGAGAGAGAGAGAGAGAGAGAGAGAGGTCTTCCATCTACTCGTTCACTCCCCAAATGGCTACAACTACCAGGGCTGGGTCAGGCAGAAGCCAGGAGCTTCTTCCAGGTCTCCCACACAGGGGCAGGGGCCCAAGGACTTGGGCCATCTTCCGCTGCTTTCCCAGGCCATAGCAGAGAGCTGGATCGGAAGTGGAGCAGCCGGGACACTCACACAGGTGTCGTAGGCTGGTAGTGGCTTAACCGACTGTGCCACAATGCCGGCCCCAAAAGCATTTTTAATTTTGAGAAACTCTAATTGAGCCCCTGTTTTCCTTTGGTGGCCTGTGCATTAGGGGTTGCTGGGCACTGTTCTTGCTTGGGGCTTGTGGCGTGTCGGGAAGGGGACCTCCTCGTAAAGCCAGGGGCACGGGCACACGTGTGGGACCCGCAGCTGCTGGGTGTGTCCCAACGCCACGAATCCTAAGGTTCTGGAAGTAAGGGCTGACCCTGTCAGGGACCCCGACTGCCCTACACCAGCTCTCGTCCCTGGCGGCCACAGGACCACGGGCCCTGGAAAACCCACCGCAGGTTCCCTCAGCCCCGGGGCCCCAAAACGCCGCGGGTCACCTTGGCAGAGCCAAGTTTCCACGTGCATCGCTGGGACACCTGAGATGGGGGCGCTCTGCAAGGCAGGGCTGCCCTGGGCCACCCTGGGCGCAAGCGGGCCTGGGGACCACGGTGAGCAGGCAGCCGACATGGCCGGGCTGGGCCGCCCCAGCAGGCAGGCAACTTGGAGCTGGTGGCGTGGGAGCAGAGTGTAGATTGTTCTAGAACTGACCTTGGACTTGAGCCGTGCACCCGCGGAGACATGGAGAAGCAGCCACGGGACGATGCACGGTCTCAGGCGAGTGCAGGCCTGGGGTCAGCACCCACCCCCTGACCCCCGCCAGGCTCTGGGCCCTGCCCACCAACCGCGGTCCATTGGCGTGCGCTGCCCACCATGTGGGGGAGTCAGCGTCCCCCAGGGGATGGGGGGGGCACAGGAGCTGGTGAGCAGGAGGAAGATTCTGGAAAACGCATCCTCCTGTCTTTGAAGCCTCTCCGGCACCTCCCGACTGCTTCCAAGGCAAGTCTCAACTCCCAAGACCTTTGTCTTAGCTTCTGCTTAACCAAGGGGTGCTGGTGGAAGGGCTGGGGCAGCAGCAGCCAGGACAGCAGCAGAGGCCCGTCCTGTGTCTTTTATAAGTGGCCGCCCATTGCCACACCTATGGACGGGACGGTGACACAGGTGGGTTCAGGCAGAACAGTACGGCGAGGTTCAGCGTGCAGCCAAGGCACCTGCAGGCCAGAGACCTGGCCAGGTGAAGCCACTCACATCCGGGTCTTGCTTCTTGTCATCAAGTGCCACCATCCAAGCGCCGACTCACTGGGGTCTGCTGCCCTGGGGGCCAGAGCCCATCCGGGATCCGCCTTCTACTGGGTACGGCTTCAGCCAGGAAAATGCCTTGCTCGAGTCTTTTTTTTTTTTTATTTAAAGATTTATTTATTTGAAAGGCAGAGTTACAGGGAGGGAGAGGCAGAGAGAGAGAGAGAGAGAGAGAGAGAGAGAGAGAGAGAGAGAAGAGAGGTCTTCTATCCACTGGTTCATCCCTAAATGGCCACAACAGCCACAGCTGTGCTGATCCGAAGCCAGGAGCCAGGAGCTTCTCCCAGGTCTCCCACACGGGTGCAGGGGCCCAAGGACCTGGGCCATCCTCCACTGCTTTCCCAGGCCACAGCAGAGAGCCGGATCAGAAGTGGAGCAGCCGGGATTCGAACCAGTGTCCATATGGGATGCCAGTGCCACAGATGGGGGCTTAGCTCACTACAACACAGCACTGGCCCTGCTCACACGTCTTAATCACAATGATCAAGACCCTGTTACGGTCACTCCCTGACGCCACGCCCCTGGTATGTGCTTCGCACGCGGGGTTTTGCTACCACTGCCAGGTTCTCCACGAGGAAGTGGAGGCCCAGAGAGGCTCAGCAGCTTGTGCAGGGTCACACAGCCCTGAGCACCACCCTCCCCCTGCCCCGGGTGGCCCTACGAGCCCCAGCACTCAGCTTAGAGCACCTGAAGCCGTGGGCTGCAAGGCAGGGCCCAGCTTGGAGCTTCCAGTGGCCAGTGGCCAGCTCCTGAGCTTGGCACACACACAGAACCCGCTCCCAGCATCCCCCGGGAGACCAGGAGAGGAGACCAGACCTCCCCAGCGGCCCCCAGCTGCCCGCCACGCCGCTGCCGCAGGTGCAGCATCCGGCCACCGCCCTGGGGAACCAGGGGTCTGGGGGGCGCGTGCTCTCCTGTGTGTTTGCGGGAGCCTGACAGCGTCTCGGCACGGGGTGGCCGCCACCAAGCTGCACCCAGCAGGCCAGCCGTGGACGGAGCATGGAGCAACTCCAGGGGTGGGAGGCGGCCACGGCGAGCTGGGCCTCCATGTGCTCATCCGCAGAATGGGTTTGTACTGCTCAGAGTGAGGGCATAGGCCACAAGGTGGACGGACGGGGGTGAAGTCCAAGCTTTCTCTGGGTCCCCTGGTGCGTCACCAGCCATCCCGGCCCCCTCAGATCCCTTCAGCATCACGTGCAGGCAGAGGAGGTCGCTCTGAGAACCCCGTGGGGGTTAGAAAGGACAGGTGCCCGGGAAGCGGGGTGCAACCAGGCCGCTGTGAGCTCCACGACACGCTGCACTGTCCCTGGGACCGGGCTGTTGCCCCTCCACCCCACCTCTCCCGTGGGCTGGCGCCCAGCAGCCCCTGCGGCCTCTCTCTGCCTCTCTCATGGATTCAGGCTCCCGTTACCCAAGAGGATGGCGCCCGCCTACAGGAAGCCCTCTGTGGTTTCTCTGGCCCCTGTGGGTATGGGCAAGAGCGAGTCACTTGCAGTTGGGGCTGTGTTTGGATGAGGAGGAGGTGACCCAGCAGATGAGGGTGTCCCGACCCCAGGGCCGGCCCACCCACCGGGCAGGCTCCACAGCCGGGTCAGGTGTGTCCGTGGTTGGAGCTCCTCGTGCATGCTCTGCCCCCGTCGGGTCGTGGGAAGGGAGGGAGGGAGGGCAGGGGCTGGGGTGGCCTTCGGGGGCCTCTCCAGTGGCCGGAGAGACAGCAGGAGCCCGGGTTCCAGTCCTCTGTGCATCCTTGAGCTGGCCCTTGTTGTGTTCAGGCCTCAGTTTGCCCGCCTGCGAAGTGGGAGCGCATCCATCCTGCCCATTTGCCAAGCTGGCTACAAAGTGTGCGCCGGGTGGGTGTGGGAGCCTGCGGGACCCTCCGACGGGGTCTGAGATGCTGCCTCGCCGCTGTGCTCGCTGCTTTGGGCGGTAAACAGGGTTCGGAGGTCGACCCTGGCCCAGGGAGCTGCCCCCCCCCACCTTCGTCCCAACCCAAGGGCAGAGTCTGCTGCTTGTTCCCAGTGGAATTCTCTTTCCCATCTCTCACCCTCAAAAGCACCCCATAAAATACCAGAAATAGACACGGCCGGGGCTGGCTTTCGTCTGGGGAGGGCTCGTCTCGGCCTTTTATCCCTTCTTACCACGACATCACAGCCTTTAATCTCTGCACGCCGGGTGGATAACCCTGGGGGTGGGGGGCGGGGCGCTGGGCTCAGGTCTCCTGGGTGCAACGAGGCCTTGCCTCTCCGAGTGGCGGGGTAAGCGCCCACGGTGGGGCAGGGCTGCCTGGAGGAGGTGGCCCACGCTGGACCTGGGTCTTGAGGGATGAGTAGAAGTTCCTCGGCTGGTAAAGCAAGGCGGGTGGGGGGGGGGGGGAGGCGGACAGTATTTGCAGGAGACAGAATGGCGTGTGCTGTTCTGGTAGGGGCCAGAACGGATGGGTGGTGGAAGCCTTGAGTGCCGAGCCAAGATCGGACATTCTCCTGAGGGTAGTGGAGGAATCTGTGTTCATTGCATGCCGTCTCTTCCAGGCAGTCCCCCATGCTTACCCTAGAATGCACGCAAATGAAGATCGGCCCAGGGCACCTGCCCACCAGGGCCAGCTTTTTTTTTTTTTTTTTTTTTTTTTTGTGACAGCACCAAATCTCACAGAGTTCTCCCCAAATTCTGCTCCCTGGGCAAAGGGATCGGAGAGAAGCCATCACACATGGGCTCCGTCTTGGAAGTCAGCGCTGGTGTGATTTGGGTAGAAATTAATCAGGAACACACGCGCCCTCTGTCTCCCACGTTGCCAGGGATCAAAAGCAGAGAGAAACGCCCCCAGGGGACGGCCCCCTCCGCCAAGAGCCCCACCTCTGTCTCCCAGCGGGGGCTGCCTTCTCTCCCGCACCCCCTGGGCGCCTCACGGCATGGGGTCTGCGGGCTGGATTCTGCTACGGCCCAGGGGGCACAGGCGCAGTGGGGCCCTGGGCCCTGCTGGGAGGGGGAGCCCCCCCCCCCCGGTGGTGGGAAGCCACGCAGAGAGCAAGGCATGATGGGAGGCCCTGTTGGAGAATCTAGGTCCCCTCGCTTTTCCCCCTAGGACCGCGAGGACCGGGCCGGGCACACAGGCCCCGAGCTCGCGGACGGAAGCTCCACTCTGCTTCCCTCTTCCATCGGCTGATCCGGTGCCTTGCACCTCGACGGCCTCATTTGCACACTGGGGCTAACGGCGGCTCCCTCCAGGGGCGCTGTTGCCGGGGACACCGGCTGGGGCCTGTCTCCCGCATGCCTCACCCCTGCCTGGCCTCACCTGGGCGGCTGCAGCCCCGGCAGGAGGGGCGCGGACATGCCACCCCGTGCCCACCCCAAGCTGGGGGCCGAGGCCAGAAGCAGCCCTGCCCGTGGCACAGCGCACCTGCACGTCACTCCCCAGGCAGCGGACCTGGGCCCCCACTCCCTGCCAGGCCGGCGCACCCCCAGCGCGAGCGGGCAGCATCCCAGCCGCCGCCACCCCCGCCGGGGCCCCGCGCCAGCTCCGCCGGCGGGCGCTGAGCTAACCCGGCCAGACGGCTGCCACCTTGGCACGGCCCGCGGCGCCCGGGGCCGCCAGGAGCTTCAAAAGGAAGATGGGTGTCTCCTACCAGCAATTAGAGGAAATTATTCCGATAGGGATCTTGTTTTCTATCTCCTCACCCTTGTTTGCCTTTGATTCCTCCTCCTCTCTCCCGGGATTCTCAGAGAGACGCCCCGGCAGCCGGGGCCCTGCCGAGGCCGCGCCGACCCAGAGCTCCCCCCTCCAGGGCAGCCGAGGGCAGCGCTCACAGGGTGGGCAGCCGTGGGTGGGCCTCTGCCCGGGCTGGCTCTTCTGCTGCCCAGGGAGGGGCTGGGGGGGGGGGCGGTGGCCCCTGGACCACAGGCCAGGCCACGTCACATGGTAGGCAGGGAGTAGGGGGGCGAGGAGAGGCACGGCCCCAGTGGGAGGCGCCACCCCTCCTGTCTCAGTGGGGGCCTCACCTGCTCTCACCTTTCTGGATCTCCCCGTAGCTTCAGACATAGTCTCAAGTCCATGGCCACCCTGGCCTAGCACCCCCGTCCCCGGGGGCCCTGGCCCGCCCCGGGCAGCACCAGGGTGACCTGGGGGGACCCTCTCCTCTTCCTACGCTTGGCCGGCCCCTCACCTCCTGTGTCACCTCCTTGGAGACGCAGGCTTGGGCTCTGCTCCCAGAACCACGGATGCCCTGAGCTGGCCAGGCGGCAGCTTCCCCGGGGAGGGGCATGTCCTTCTGCTACCTGTGCGGGGTGCACCTGCCGGCAGGGGTCAGGCAGATCACCTCTGGACCTCCAGGGGAGGCCTTGAAGCCCAGCTGCTGCACCCCTCACTGAGCGTTTGCATGTTGGGGCACTGAGGGCCCCCCCAGCACAGGACCCTGCGACACGGCATCCACCCTCATCCCCCCCACCCCCCGCAGCCAGGACCCAGGCTCATGGGCACATTCAGGCCAACCCTGAGCTGCCCGCCAGCCCCACCCGGCCCCTGCCTCAGTGGACAGAGCGGCTGCCCGCTAACCGGCCCGGCTCTCCCAGCCAGGACGCAGGAGTCGAGATGCTCACCTCCCGGATGCCTGCTCTGGGCAGATATTTGAGGCCGAAAAGGGGCCTAGCTGGGGGCCTGGGGCGGGGTCAAGTTCACGGGCAGGCGGGCAGGACAGGATGGCCACCCTGAAGGGCCAGGGCAAGAGGCAGGGCCAGCCTCCTCCCTGCCAACCCCCAGGCTGTGACCACCCACGTGTTCCACTGGCTGAGTGGCGACAGCAGGCAGACACGCCCACCCTAGCCCCATGGCCCACAGGCTCGGGGCCGGCCAGGGCCCGGGGCTGCACAAACTTTGCTCCCAGCCATACCTGGACCAGGGCGCCATCTCCCATGCTTGGGGGAAGGGACCAGCCCTGGGGGACATCTGAGCCCATCCCGGGTGGAACATGCCAGAACCATCTGGAGGCCTTGAACCTGTCCCAAAAGCCAAAAGTGACCCAAAGGCCCTGGGACGCAGGTGGCCGGCAAAGTCACCACCCGCCGCCCTCTCGACTCCGCCCTGGCTCAGGTCCCCTCTCTGGCGCCCCCACAGGGAGTGGGGGGGGGGGCTGCAAAGTGACCGAGGGGCCCGGATGTCTGATGGGCGGGGCGGCAGCCTGACCACACCCTCATAGTGAGACGGTGGCAGGTTGGAGGGCAGCTGTGGCCCCGGGCCTCGGTCTCTTCATCTGCAGATTGGGGGTGTTAGCACCCCTCCCCCACGAGACAGCGCAGGAGGGGTTTCAGAGACACCAGTCATGTAAAGCCCTGGGCCCAGGCCTGGCACACAAGGGCCCAGAAAGCCTGGCTGCCCCGCCGGCCCCGGGCCTCTCCCTGCCGCTCCCCATCAGGGCCCAGCACCCAGCACCCCGGAGCAGCCCTGAGCCGGTACCGGAGGGTTCACAGCAGGCAGCACGGAGAGCACTGTGTCCAGAATCCTCAGCACTGGCTTTTGGGGTCCGCTCTGCCACTTCCCACCAGCGTGTCCAGGGGCTAAGCGGCCTTTTCGCTCAGAGCCTCACCTTTTCCATCTGTAAAATGGGCACTCCTGGCCAGGAGCGCAGAGTGGAGGTCCAAGTGCTGTGTAGATTGTCAAAGGCCATGCACCCTGCCGGGTTCCAGGCTGCCCCAGCCCCGGGGTGAACCGGGGAGGTTCCCACTCCCTGGCAGCTTTGTGCCGAGGCCGCTGCGAGCGCCCCGCCCCCTTGGGCTCCTAAGTGAGTTCCTGGAGCTCCCACTTCCTGATTTCCTTAGCGTGAGCTCAGGCCTCCAGCTTTTATGGGGGGGGGGGGACCCTCAAATACTTGAGCTTGGGTCGGAGTGGGAAGGAGAAGCCCTCGTCAGAACCAGGAGCGATGTGGCCATTTCTGGAACTTTCCACCGAGCGGGAGGCCCTCGCGCAGTGAGAGTGGACTGCGCCGGTCTGTGCAGAGTCTCGTGGTGGCCTGGTCCTCGGCCCTTCCTGCCCGATGGCCACAGCCAGGGAGCCTCCAGCTGGAGGAGCCGCATCCTGACCGGGGGGTGGGGTTAGCCCGCCTGGGGGCCAGTGGTGCGACCCAAGGCCAGCGTCTCTTCCTCTTTGGCCTCGGTTTTGTCATCTGTAAAAGGGGTTGGCAGTTGCAAGTATTTGGTGGGGTTGCTGGGAGCATGGTTGCTTTCTCAGTTTTAAGTTCAATCTGGAGAGGTTAGGGACATAAATGAGGCGGCCAGAAATCACTCCGTCTCCCAGATCCGGGAGCCAGGCGAGGCTGCCCAGTCGCCACTAGATGGCGCTGCAGGGCCACAAGGCGGCGGCTGTCGGGACCAGGCCCTGCACCAGCTACTACCCCAGGACGTGGTGGGGCGCAGGGGACACAGATGAGGGATTTGGGGCCTCTGAGAGGTTGAGCACTGGCCTTGGGGTCACACAGCCTAAGGGGCAGCACCTCCCCCATGCTACCCACCCTCCCCACCCCCAGCCCTCATGTGACCACAGTTACTCCCTGGAGCTTGATGGGGGCGGCGGGGGGCAGGCTGGACGTCCCCCACGTGGCTGAAGCTGTCAGTTTGAAGCTAAACCCTGGATTAGATTAGGGCAGCTCCCCGGCCTCTGCCTCCCAGTCCACGGGCAGCCCACACCCACCAGAGAGTTTTGGGGTCCCTCGAGGGCAGAGCCCTTTCCTGGGAGCCCCCAGCCTACCCTACCCGGCCCTGGGGTCCCACCATCCAAGCATCACCCCGGAGGCGGGCACACCCAGGGCTACGGAGGCAGCAGGTTCACCTGACGGGGACACAGCGTCCTGCGGGGCCTTGGTGTCCTCATCTGACCCCAGGTGGGGACCCTGAGGGGCTCCTGGCCTGGCCCGTGGTGGACTCTCTGGTTCTGGATATACCCCACGGGGGCCAGGTGGCTTTGGGAGGGGGAGGGACACCCACTAAGTGCCAGGTGACGGCTACGGGAGTTTGTGGTCCCTCTCTCTCCTCCCGAGGGGTCCCAGCCTGCTGGTCCCTGCCACCTGGCTACCTGCCTGGCTTGCATACCGGCCGTCACAGGCAGCTCACTCCCGATAAGGTGCCTGTCCCTGTAATGGCTCAGCCTGGCTGAAAGTCCTTAATCAGAGGGGTCCCAGCAGCTGGTCGCCTGCTGCTCATAGCCCCTGCCCACTCTGGGGACCCCTGAGCCAGTCTCACTCTCTGCCCAGGGCAAGGATCTGAAGATGGGGTGTCCTGAGGGCCTGACCACATGGCTACAGGACTCTACAGCCCCAGCCCCTACGCACCCCTCCTCCCTGTCCGCTCCTTCTTGGGCCAGCCTCTGTTTTTGCCTGCCAGCAAGTGGGGGCTCCCCCAGTTCCCCTCGGGTGAGCAGGACCACGCCCTCCCTCTGTGTGTGAGTGAGCACAGGGAGGTCCCGAGCAGGCTGCCCTGCAGTGCCACAGTCACCCAAGGAGGGTGACTTCAACGAGCAGTCACAAACTCTCGCGTGGCTGGGAGCCTGCCTGTCTGTCTGTCTGTCGCCGAGCAGCCGCACTTCCTTGGTCCCACCTTGTCCGTGTAGGGCCTGGGATTCAGCCTCTTTATTGAAGGATATTCAGACTCTGGGCTGAAAGCTGACTCGGCGGGAAAGACACTTGGGTTCTGTTCCAGAATGTTCTGGAACATTCTCCTCCAGAAGAGTCCCTCACAGCTCTTCCCAGAGTGCAGTGACTCCCACTCCACCTCCAAGACTGTTTCTCCTGAGCACCGTTTGCCTTCCTCTCTTCCCTGAAGACAACTCCTGTACGTGGTTACTTTAAAGAAAGCTTTTATTAAAAAAAAAAAAAAGCCATAAACAGAAGAGGCGCACAATGGGGCAGACGCTGTGGCACCGCTGGCTAAGTTGCCAGTCGGGGCGCCCACGCCCTGTTATGGGGGGCCTGGGTTCGAGTCTTGATTCCTCCACTCTGATCCCGCCTCCCGCAGGTGCACTCCCGCAGGTGCTGGCTCAGGGGGGAGACTGGATGGAGTTCCAGGCTCCTGGCTCCGTCCTGGCTGTCGTGGGCATTTGGGGGCCATTTGAGGAGTGAACCAGCAGGCTGGCCGCCACCCCCTCCTCCAGGCAGGGGTGGGCTGTTCCTGACTTTGCACTTGTCACTCTGCTTTAAAGAGTCACCTTTCTGACCAGGTCGCTCCCAATGGACTGAGACTGTCCCTGCTGTGGGGACAGACCTTTGCCCGGGACCCTCTCTTGAGTCCTTGGTCCCGACGTCATCCCTGGTGGGCGTGGCTTCTGCCTTTCCCTGGGGGCAGGCGCAGGGGCCGGGGCGGCGTCCATTCTGTCCAGTGCTGGACCCCAGGCTGGATCCCTGCTGGGAGCACGCGCCGGCCTGTGATGGCTCCCAAACAGGGGAGCCGAGTCACAGCCAGTCTCTGACTTCCCCGGGGTCCCCCACCTAGAACCGGAGAGCAGGGTCTCTGGGGCCAGTGGGTCCCCACCACCCCAACTTGAGTGCTCTGCATGTGGGTGACGCAGGAAGAAACCGGCAGAAGCAGACAGGCCCTGGGGGCCCCCACAGGCCCAGGCTGACCCCCCCGCCCCCCAGGGCTCGGTGCTCAGTGACCAGGGGCAGACCCCATGGCCTCTGGGGTGTCCCCTGACCTTCACCGCCCACCAGGCCCGGAATTCCACAGGGACGCTGCCCTGCTCTGTCCCAAGCTAGGGACCCGACCGGTCTCCCCTCCTCTGCTCCCGCTCACCCCAGCCCCCTTCCTGGCTGTGACAAAGGGGCCCGGTGACCCCAGAGTTGCCATGGAGACCGCGGGATCCGCTGGGGTCCCCCCGCCCCCGCTGGGGTCCCCCCGCCCCCACAGCAGCCTCCTGCTGTCCAGGAGCGGCCCCGCCCACCTGCGGTCAGCACAGGCTCCCTGGGAGACTCCCGCCCCGCCGGCTCCAAGCCCCTGGGGTCCGTCCTGGAAGGACCATCAAAGGACTCGGCCATTCCTGATCCCGAGCCAGGAGGAAGCTGTGCTCAGCCACAGGGGACGAAGGAATTTGCCATTCCCTTAGCTGCGACCCCTCGTGATTTATAGGGGGGCCACTTGTCCCCAGGCCCTGGCTGACGGATCTCAAGTGGAAGATGGAATCCAATTACCCTCGATGAGACCCAGCTGGCCAGGGGAGCCAGGCGCCTGCGTGCCAGGGCTCCTGCCTGGACTGACCGCCCATCTCCGCCCGGGACAGCCTCTTTGGCTGGCGCTGGAGACGGGTTCCTGCAGGGACCAGGACTGGCCACGGCCTCGGTCTGGCCGCCGCCCTGCACCCCGCACAGGTGCCATTCTGCAGATGGGTAAACTGAGGCAGAGACTGACAGTCCCCTCTCAGAGCTCCCCAGTGAAAGTGGTGCCGGGAGCATGCTTGAGAGCGAGCGACCGTCCCATTCTGGCCATGGGGGCGGGGGACAGGCCCCTGAGTGAGACCAGGAAGCTGAGCAGGGGGCGGCTGGGACCAAGAGCGAGGACGCCGGGTGACAGAGTGTTCCAGGCAGAGGGAATGGCACAAGCAAAGGCCCGGTGGCCTTAAAGACTATGCAGCTGGAGCTGGGAGCCGGGGGCCGGGGTAGACGGGTGCCGATGACTGACGGACCAGAGGAAAACCAGATGGGTGAATGGAAGGAGCCCCTCGTGCCTTCCCACGCTCCCCCTCCCCCGGCACAGGGCGGGTCCCTGCCACCCTCATGGGAGCAAGCGTCTGTGGCCTGTGGCTGGGGAGCCCGCTCCCTCCAGACTTGGCTCTGGCCTGGTTCTGCCCGGCCGCAAACAGGTCCAACCAGTTCTCTCGCAGCTCAGACAGGGCTGGGCCCAGCGTTTCCAGCAAAGGCAAAGCCTAGAGAGCCAGAAGGAGCCAGGCGGCCTCCTGGGCCCCGTAGCCTGGGTCAGGAGTTCCAGGGTGCTCAGGGCTCTGCTCACTCCATCCCTACCCCCAGGGGGAGTGGGAACTCAGGATGGGGAGCCAGTCTCGGTCCAGCCTGCCACCTCCCTCACCTCCTTCTTCCTGGCCTCCGGGATTCTGGATTCTTCACCCCACCCACCCAGCCACCCTACCCCAAGGCCACGGCTGCACCTGCACCTGCTCTTCCTTGGAGGAACCCCAACCCCAGTCGCCACCCCTGTTGGCCCACTGTGGGGTGCAGCGTATGGGCACAGAGCCCGCGCCGGGCTGCCTCGGCTCCACTGCCAGCCCCGCCGTGCCTCAGTTTCCCTGGCTGTACTCCCGGGGTTGAGATCAGTGCTTGGCCTGAGGCTGGTGCTCTCGGGCAGCTGCAGCCAGCCTCCCTCGACTCAGCCTGCCCTCTCCTGCCCTAAGCGCTCAGGGCAGGATCCTGGCCCCTGCTGGTCCCTGCCCCCTGCTGTCCTGGCTGAGGTTCCCCCAGGGCCCGGCTGTCCAGGCCCCTGCTAGCGGCTGCTGCTCAGAGCTGCAAGCCCAGCACCCAGGGGCCTCCTGCTCTCAGCTCCACACACAGCCACCCCCACCCCACCCCGCTGAGCACAGCCCCTCCTGCCGGAGCCCTCTCCTCCCTGGCTCTCCACCTGCGGGTGCTGGGTGCTCAGTCCCCCTGGCGCTACCTCCTTTTCCTTCCTCCCTTCCTTTCCCCGGGCCATCACGTCCACGCCTCTGTCTAATGAAGTCCATGGATCTTGCTCGATGCCAAGGCTTGGTGACCACTCCCACCTGTTTCCACCTGGGCTTCCAGGGCTGGGTGCGGGGAGGGTGGGGAGTGACTGCTCATGGCTGTCCTTTGGGGGTATGGAATGTTCTGGACAGAGGTAGTTGTGACGGCTGCACAGCCTTACAAATGTACTAAGAGCCGCTTTAACAAGGCGTGAATGATATCTCAGTACTAACGTTTTTCTTTTTTTTAAGATTTATTGATTTATTTGAAAGGGCCAGGCTGCAGCCAGGAGCCAGGAACTCCACCCAGGGCTCCCTTGTGAGCGGTAAGGACCCACATCCCTGAGCCACACCCTGCCACCTCCCAGGGTGTGCACTAGCAGGAAACTGGATCAGAAGTAGAGCCAGGATTCGAACCAGGCACTTGGGCGCCCCAAACGGTCAGTTTAACCACTGCACCAACGCTTGGCCCATTTTTTAATGGAAATAGATTCCAGAAATGAGGTCTTCCTCGTGACCTGTGTGTTGCCGGGGCTCCACCCATCCTGCACTCCGTATCCCCACGTCTTTAACTCTGTCTTTGGTGAACAGAGGTTTTCAATCTGGACGGAGCCCGATTTATCCGCTGCTTCTTCTGCGGCTGGTGCTGTGAAGGTGGGTATCCCGCTGAAGACCCCTTGCCTCCCCGGAAACACCCCTTGAGCCAGTACACCCCTTCCTCAGCGGCTCCGGGACCCCCGCCCCCGGCTGCAGGTGTCTCCTGCCCCTCCCCCACCGGCGCCATCTCCCTGCCCACAGCCAGATCTGTGGTTCATCTTCCAGTCCCCGGGACGGGCACGAGGTCTGGCGCGCACTAGGTGCTCAATAAAATCTACAGACACGAAGGCGAGGGCCCGGGGCCCAGCTGGGGCTCATTAAATCTGTCCATTAGCTCTAAACACCAGCTCATCGGGAACATCTGAGCGAAGCCAGAGACGCCGACACGCTAGGAATGTTCCACTGTCTCCCAGGCGGGAGCCGGATCACGCACACTCAGACCTTTGCGAGCGGATTTTATTCTGGCCTCTTCCCAGCACCCGCTGTGGCTGCAGGACCCCCACCCCCGACCCCAGCCTCGCCGGCCTCCCTGTGGGCGGGGTCTCCTAGTCCTTCTCCTCGCCGTGCGTGATGACGTAGCACAGGTTCCGGTAGTCCAGGTTGCCGCACACATCTGGCGGGAACGCCGCGAACATCTGCTTGACCTGGAGGCGGGGAGCAGGGAGTCAGCGTGGCCCCCCACCCCCACGCCCCGGCGGAAGTGGGGGCGGGGCCCGGCGCCGTGGGGATGAAGAAGCCCCCTCCTCCCCCCACTCACCTCCTCCTCGCTGAATCGGTCGGCCTGGGTCATGAGCTTCTCTTTGATGCTGTTCCGAGGAGGGAAACGGTCATGGCCAAGGCCATCGCCTGGGGCTGGCACTGGGAGCTCCCAGGCGGCTGTGTGGCCTAGGGCAGCTTCCTCCAGGGATCGCAGGTCCCCTCCCTGCCCGGCCAAGGCCACGGCCACGGGGTGCTCTCTGATGCCCGGCCTGGGCCCCCGGGGGCCTCTTCGGCCTCACCAGGGACACACTGTTCCCTAGCCTATGATTGTCACTGATGTCTGGCCTGCACGGGTCCCAGTCCTCGGGGGCCCTGCCCCGGGGGCCCACTTGCTCGGTACTAAGTACTCAGTACTAAGATCCTCCTCTTACCAAGGGGAAACCGAGACTGTGAGCCGAGTGACGCTTGCGCTAAGCCAGAGAGGCAGAACATTCTGGAAACATCTATACGCTAGGCCTGCTCTAGAGCTAGTCACAGATTCAGCCCTCGCTGGCGTCATTTCCTTGGGACCTGGGGCCAGGCCGGACGTTGCCGCGGGTTCAGCAGCCGGAGCCGCCTGGGGCCGGTGAAGGTGGCAGAGGCAGAGCTGGGAGGGATTTCCGGGGACTCCGGGAGGCAGGATGGGCTCAGAGGCGCCTGGCGGCAGCGGCACACCCCACTAAAAACCAATGCACATTTTCCATTATTTGTGCTAGCGCGCCCGCGGGCCGGGTTTCCAGCCCCCTGAGCTGGGGACTGGGTTTTAACCAGTCTCCCCCTGCAGCCCATCTGGCCGGCAGCCAGAGCAGCCAGGGCCCCTTGCTCTCAAAACTGGGTCCCCGCAGACCTGTCCCCAGGAGACACCCAAGGGTTCCTCCGGGCCACGCCCCCGGGAGGTGCCCCTGTCCCCAAGATGCAGGCGGGAGGCTCAGGTCCCGAGGGAGGGGTGGGACGGCGAGAGCAGCAGCCTGGTGACACCCGAACAGCGTCTGTGGAACCCACCGCCTTGGATGAGGACCGGTGAGAGTGACAGACTGTCCCCACCTGCACCCCTCCCCCACTGCCAGCCCCTCCCTCCCACAGGCCCAGCCACTGGGGGGCGGAGATGGGGGGACGGGGGCGACTTACAAGTCGGCCTTGATGAAGCCCTTTCCTTCAGTGTCGAACACCTTGAAGGCGTGCAGAATGGTCTCCTCCGGGTCCGTGCCTAGAAACAGCACAGCCAGGGCAGGGTGGAGAGGGCCCCCCCCCCCGGGGGACAGGCACCACCCAGGGCCCCCTGCAGAAGGGCGCACAGCTCTGGGGGAGCCTCTGCTCGGCAGGGGGTGCTGAGCCCCCTCTGAAGCAGGGGCGCAACCTGCATGGTCCCAGTGAGCTACCTGCACGACTGGACCCGGCCACCTCCCCAGGCGTCTCGCTGTCCTCGTGTTGCAGAGGGAGAAACAGAGGCCAGAGGGGTGAAGTCTCACAGCTGACACAGCCGCAGGGTCCGGGAGGTCGGGGTCCACTTGTGACCCCAGAGAGGAGCAGGGAGCTGTGAGTGGGCTTGGGGCTAAAGGCCGGGGCGTGGGCACTGGCACAGCAGGGGTCTGCGAGGCTGCCGCAGCCAGCGGCGGTGAGGGGGGCAGGCAGCGCCACAAGGGGGTCCCCGTGTTATCTCCTGCATAGCCTTGGGGAAAGAAATCATTGAATTAAGCTGCCACCTGTGACGCCGGGATCCAATATGGCGCTGGTTCCAGTCCCGCTCCCTGCTAATGCGCCTGGGAAAGCAGTGGAAGGTGGCCCAGGTGCTCAGGCCCCTGCACCCACAGGGAAGACCCAGATGGAGCTCCTGGCTCCTGGCTTCAGCCTGGCCATTGCAGCCATTTGGGGAGGGACCCAGCGGAGGGAAGACCTCTCTGTGTCTTTCCTGCTCTCTCTGTCACTCTGCCTCCCACATAAATAAATCAATCTTAAAAACAGGATTCTGAAAGCATCCAGGGGATGGAGCACTCACTGTACCGACAGGGAAACTGAGGCACAGAGAGAGAGGGAGGGGCTTGCGTGAAGCCTCCCAGGCTGTGTGGATGCCCGCGGGAGACCCGGTGGTCCTCACCTGGGCTCCTCCTTCCGTCACACTGCGCTCCCCACCTAGCTCCCCGTGCACCCCGGGTGCTGCGGTTGTCCTTCAAAGCTCTGCTGTGTTAGCAATGAAGTGGGGGCGGGGCCAGCAGGGCGGGGCACCCCTGGCACCAAGACGGGGACAGCCTCACAGCTGTCCAGGCCACGAGGCCAGGGCAGCCCGGGCGGGACACACAGTGTGCCCAGCTTATCACAGAGGACGCCGACTTCGGGCCTTGCCTGAGGTCCCACTCGAAGGAGAAGGGGGGTTTAGTCCACCTGTGTGACCTGTGGAGTCCCTGACGGTTCTGTGCCTGTGTGCTCCTGCCAATCAGACTGGGCCAGGGCTGCCTGTGTCTCCTCCATCAGACTTATCAGGGCTACCACACCTCCTCCATCAGACTTGGCTAAGGCTGCCTGTGTCTCCTCCATCAGACTGGGCCAAGGCCGCCTGTGTCTCCTCCATCAAATTTATCAGGGCTACCACACCTCCTCCATCAGACTGGCCAGGACTACCATGCACCCGGCCAGGGCCACCATTATCTCCTCCATCAGATTGGGCCAGGGCCACCACATCTCCTCCATCAGACTGGGCCAGGGCCACATGTCTCCTCCATCAGACCCAGCTAGGGCTGCCTGTGCCTCTTTCATCAGACTGGGCCAAGGCCACCTGTGCCTCCTCCATTAGACTGGGCCAGGGCCGCCTGTGCCTCCTCCATCAGACTGGGCCAGGGCCACCTGTATCTCCCCAGTTAGACACGGAGTTCATCTGAGTCACTCAGAATCTCTGACACTGGCCCGGGGTGACCAAGCTGGGCACACTGGCCCCACTGGCCTGGCAGCTCCTGGCGGCAGGGTGGAGGGAGCCCATGCAGTCAGACCAGAGACTGCCCGGGGTCCCACTAGGGCAGGGCTCCAGGTCGGCTGGGTAGGAAGAGTGGTGGCGGCGAGGGGCAGGCAGGGGTGCAGCTCCAGGCCTGTGGTGCTGGAGCTGCCAAAGCCAATGGATGGGGCTGTGGCGTGGGGTCTCTGTCCTGTGCCACGGCCCACCAGCTTCCAGCAGGGGGCTGGGGCAGGTGGAGGGCCGGCTGCAAGCCCGCCCTCCCAGGGACCATGCCCTGGGCTTCGCTCAGGCCCAGCCGCCCCGCGGCTCACTGCCATGGGCAGGCTGCGTGGGCAGTGCCTGCTCCCGCCTCCCCAGAGAGAGCCTCTGCCCCCCGGGGACGGCAAACCTCATAAACCCGGCTGCCTCCCCGGCGCAGCTGGGCCTCTCAGGACAAAGTCTCCTCGTCCCAATTAGCAGCGTGAGGCGGCCCCTGCCCTCCCGCGCAGGCCTCTCCCCCCCAGCTGGTCTCTCACGCAGGCCCAGCCAAGTATGCACCACGGGCTCAGCTGGAGCCCCCGCCCCGGCGCCCCGGCGAAAATGAGAAAAGGCTGTAGCCACCAGGCCCTGCCAGGCCCCGGCTGCAGCACCAGCCCGGCCACGCGCCCGCCGGAGCTTCAGGCCTCCACTTCCCTATCAACAGAGCAGAGCTGGGGTCCCCCATCCCCCTGAGCACCCCAGAAGGGTCTCAGAGCTAAGCCCTTGCTCTTGGAGCAGGACACGAGCCCCAGCCCAGGGCGGAGGGGTCCACCATCGCCCCCAGCGACTCCAAGGCAGTTTCCCCAGGCCCTCTCCCATGCGTTGCTCTGGGTGCAAACTGGACACCCGTGTGTCCATCTGCTCTATCCAAAAACCGCTGGCTGGAGCACCCCGCCCCAGCCTCCTGGGCTTCTGTGCCCTTTGGGAGGTTCCCAAGGATGCTCGGGACTTGGTTGTACAGCCCCAAGTTCAAAGCCTGCTGCAGAGGAGGTTGCCTGCCCCCCCAGTTCCCCAGTTCCCTCATTTCCAACACCCAGCTGGACGGTGGGTCCCCTTCCAGCCCTGGGAGCAGCTCCGAGCCTCCTGCCCACTCCAGCAGGGCACGGCTGGGACACTCTGGATCTCTGTCCCAGGGAGACCTGCAAGGCTCATACCGGGAGCTTGTTACGTGGGGGCTCCTAAGACCACGCAGCCACGAGAGCAGGTGGGAGTCGCCCACAGGGGGAGAGGGGCTTTGCATATGTAAAGCTAGGAACTCAAGACAGGAGATCACGCTGGGTCCCCGCCCCCGTGGGCCCCGAACCCCACGACAGACATCCTCGTGGGATGGAGGCTTGGAGAGGCGAGCGGGGGATGGACGTGCAGAGACAGGAGCGGAGCAGCTGCCGGAAGCTGGAGGAGCCGGGGGAAGCCGCTGCCTCAGACGCCAGCAGCCCTTATGGGAGTGCCCGAGTCCTGGCTCCCCTCTCCACGCCAGCTTCCTGCTAATGCAGCCCCTGGAAGGCAGCAGGTGACGGCCCAAGTGCCTGCCACCCACGAGGGAGACCCGGATGGAGTTCCAGGCTCCTGGCTTTGGCTGGCCCCAGCTGTTGTGGGCATTTGGGGAGTGAACCAATGGACGAAAGATTTCTCTCTATCTTTGCCTTTCAAATAAAATGCAAATAAATAAAGAAAAATTAAACAGCAGGGAAGCAGAGGTGCCTGTCCATGCCAGCCCGGGGATGTGCAGGGCCAGGCCGTGACCACAGACACAGCCGAGGCAGAGAAGCCGAGGGGGGGCATGAGGGGGGCATGAGGCAGCGGCAGTCTTGGCCTCCCCTCCTGACCTGGGGGTGTCACCACAGAGGGGTTCCCCGGGAGAGAAAGGAGGCAGAGGTACCTCCCCCTACCCCCCCAGCCCCGGCTTGGTGCTGGGTCTCAGGAGAGAGCAGTGGTTAGAGCCGGGGGTCGGGGCTAGGGCTCCATCCTGGCCACTTGCGGCTGGGCACCTGGGGTAGGGGTCACAGCCTCTCCCAGCCTGAGTCTCCCAGCTCTGGGGGCTGTGGTCACTGCAGCACAGCACAACTGAGCCGCTGCCTGCACCAGGGTGGGCCACGGCGGCCCTTGGAGACCCCCTATGTCCCCCCCACCTCCTCGGCCTGCAGCAGCCCCCACCATCTGCAGGGGGCCATGGGCAGGGGGGTGGCGAGGAGGGGACAGGAAGTGGGGGGCACCGCACTGAGGGTGGCGGAGCCAATGCAGTGCAGGGGGGTGGGGGAGGGACAGAGGCAGGGCTCTGTGCACCCAGGGGCTGGGCAGGGTCTGCACCCAGGGGCCTGGCTGCCGCACCCCTCCTCCCGTCCACTGCCCGTACTCCCCAGAGCCTGGCTCACCCTTCAACTTCTCCCCAAACATGGTCAGGAAGATGGTGAAGTTGATGGGGCCTGGCGCCTCTTTCACCATGGCATCTAGTTCCTCGTTCTTGACATTGATGCGGCCTGCGGGGGAGGGGGGGGCGGGAGTATGAAGGGGGCGTGAGGGGACCTGGTGTGCAGGCAGCAGGGGACAGTAGAGCTGGGGACCACGGTGGGGGGTCCTGCCTGGAGGTGGGGACTCTGGGAGTCCTCGTGGTCCCTGGGCACCCAGAGGATGCTCAGACCCCCTCCCCCACCCCAGCCCCAGCGTCTCCCCCTGCACACCCAGGCCCCCTGTGCTGGGCCCTTGCACAGCCCCTTCCTGTCCCCAAGCTCTCGCCTCCTCTCACGGCCAGGAGCCCCTGCTGACGCCTCCGCCCCTCCCTCCAGAGCCCCGGGCCTGCCCCAGGCTGCCCACGCGCCCCCCGCGGCGGGGCACCCACCCAGCGCGGCAAAGGTGTCCCTCAGGTCCTCTTTGTCGATGAAGCCGTCTCGGTTCTGGTCCATGATGGTGAAAGCCTGGCAGAGACAGGGACTGAGCTCCCCCTGCCCAGACCCAGCCGCCCCAGGGCTGTCCTGCTGACCACTGCCCAGCCGCCCTCTCTGAGCGCCTACAGTATACGGCAGGCTGCGGGCCTCCGTGCCCACTCCGTGCCCTTACAGCCAGGGCAACTGAGGCTTAGAGAGAGAGAGAGACAGAGAGAGAGGGGCCCAGCTGGGGGTCCCAGGCTCGGAGGCCGGCCGTGTGATGACGTCATGGACAGCTACGAACCTCTTTAAACTCCTGGATCTGGGACTGATCGAACATGGAGAAGACGTTGGAGGCGGCGCCGCCTTCCGTTCTCTTCCGGGCCCTCCTGGGTGCCTGCAGGGACCACCGTACCGTCAACCCAGCCCCTGGTCCCCCTCGCACCCCATCTCCCAGAACCCCGCAGCCCTGAGGGATACCCCCCCCCCCCCCGCACACAAACCAGGCTCCAGGCGGGCTCCCCTGGGTGCAGGGCCCACCCCCACCCCGGGCTGCAGCAGGTGAGTGGGAGCTGCTGAGACTGTCCCCCGTGTTCTCAGGGTGATCTGTCCCTTGCCGATCACCCAGGGCTTCTACTGCCTGCCACCTGGGTCCCCTGTTCTGCCCTTAATCCACTGTCACTCTTCAGGGTCAGCGCCTCTGCCCCCTCCTCCGAGAAGCCTTCCCTGACTCCCTCCACCGTTCCTGGCCCCACCCTGTCCGGTCTCACCTATCTGTGTCTCCTGCCCCCACTAAGTGTGAACCTCCCTAAGAGACAAGGCCCAGTGTGGTGCCACCTCTGGTGGCTCCTGTCCCTAGCCTGGCTCCCAGTAGGGACCAGTCCATGTTTGCAATTCACCGCACAGAGCTCAAAGCAGCAGGTGGAGCCGCCGACCACCCACGTGGAGTAATCGGGCCTCTGGCTGGCCCTGCTGCCCCCAGGGGCTGCTTTCAGGATGTGGTGGCTCCTGAGAGCCCCCCATTAGGCACTCACTGGAAGGTCTGGGTCCCCAGGACAGCCCGAGGGGTCCTCCCTCAGCTGCCAGCCTTGGCCT
Source organism: Lepus europaeus (assembly GCF_033115175.1). Lineage (NCBI taxonomy): Eukaryota > Metazoa > Chordata > Mammalia > Lagomorpha > Leporidae > Lepus > Lepus europaeus. The sequence continues at coordinate 52,803,870 of NC_084847.1, read as the reverse complement.
CACAAAGAGACTCCGTGGGGTGGCAGAGACCCGGGCGCCCCCTGCCAGCTCCCGCCTCCAGCTCATCCCCTGCCTCCCCTGCCTCCCAGTGCTTGTGTGGTCTCCCCTCCCACCCCCCGCCCCCTCCCTCAGGCTCCCTGGCGGTGTGGGGAGCAGCAGCACCCGGCGGATTTATAATTAGCTTTTACTGGGCGCCCGGTCTGCACTAATCCTTTGAAAGGGGGCTGGCCGGGCGGCCGGTGCCTTCCGATGCTGTTAAACCTCTGCGATATTTATAAATCCCTTCAGACACCATCAGCGAGAGCTCTTCCCTGCAGAGCTCATCGTCCGTAATTATACAGACGTTCCCCTCTGGTTAATAAAAAAAGGATCGCTTCCGTCTGCGGCCTCTTGCGCCGGTCCTGGTCCGCACGGCCCGGCTGCAGCTCGGAGCTCCCCAGAGCAGGAAGAAGTCACTATCCTCTGCCGGCACCACAGGAGCTGAGGCCCAGGGCTCCCCGCCCTGACCCTCTTCTGGCCTGGGGGGCTCCTGGGAGGTCAGTGACCCCCACCCCTGCCCCGGGAGGAGATCTTAGGACAGAGGGGGGTCGCCTAGTTCCAGGGCCCACCTGCTGCTCACAGCCTCCACAATGTACAGACATTGGCTTGTCTTTCCCGAGTGTATCAGACCAAGCAAATGCCTCCCTGGAGGTGACCCAGAGCTGAAGCCAGTCCTGTCCTTGTCCCCAAGGAGCTGGGGACAGGTAACCCACAGAGGGTGGCAGAGGGAAGAGTGGATCCTACATCACGCCAGTGGCCAAGAAGAGGCCAGGATGAGGGACCCATGGGGGACACAGGCAAGAGTGACCAGCAGTGCCAGGAGCGCCCTCCACCCTCCTCTTCCTCTCCCCCCTAGCCTGCACCTGGGAGGCTCCCACCAAGTCTCAGAAAACAGAGGCCCAGCTAGGAATCCACACGAATGGACGGGCCACCCACGGAGAGCATCCAAGGCGAAGACGAGGTTGGACCAGTGTCAGGGTCAAGGTCGAGTTCAAGGATGTCGGGGGAAGGAACCAAGTCAAGGTTGGGGTGAGTACAGGCATGAAATAAAGGTTAGCATCACAAGTGAAGTCAGGGTCAGGGGTCAGGGGCTGCAATCAGGAAGGGAGGGACGGCAGCCCCAAGCTGTGCGCGCGTCCTGGGAAGGGCATCAGAGGGCAGGAGAGGTGGCCCCAGCCTACCATGGTCTGAGTGCTCCCTGGAGCTGCAGTGGGGTGGAGGCGGCCTGGGGACCCTCTTTAAGTAGTGCTCCTGCCCGAGGCAGGCGCCAGACAGGACAGGGGCCTCCCTGCCAGGCGTCCGCCCTGGGCCACGGGGAGTGGGTGGGGATGGGAGATCCAAGGGCTCTCCGCCGGTGCTGGGCCAACTGTTTGCTCTTCAGCCAGGGGACCGAGCTCCGGAAGGGGCAGGTGGCCAAGGGCACACAGGCAGCGGAGGCTGCAGCCAGCTGGGCAGACTTGGCCGTGGGCCGTGGGGGGCCGGGGAGCACTCGCAGGGTGGGGCCGCCCATGCCAGCCAGGAACAGCGACAACGTGGCAGGGCCCCTGAGTGTGTGCCTCTGGGAACAGTGGGAGTGGGGGGGCTGCGGCCCCGCCCTGGTCCGCCCACAGGGGGGCTTCTGCCTCACTGCTGTCTGCCAGGCCCTCAACCACCTCCCTGGCCCACCTCCTGCCTCTGCACACAGCAGGTTCTGGGGAAACCAAAAGACAAAGGCAAAGTGGGGGTGAGAGCAGCCGGTGCACTCGTGCGGGTGCCCGCGCTGGCAGCCCCAGCTCAGCCTCCCGACCACCTGGCCGCACGGGCGGCTGCGTGGGACCTGCAGACCTCTGATGGGCTTCCAGAGCCGGCAGTGCAGGGCTCCGGCGCGGAGCCCACGGGGCCCCGGAGCTGGCCTCGGGCCTCTGGGCCCTGGTACAGCTAATCCCTTGCCCTGGGGGGACAGAATTCAGTAACAATAAGAAAGACGCTGACCCTGGAAAGCACAGCAGGTGTAGACCATGCGTCTCCACGTCGGATCCTGACCCCGGGTGGGAAACTGAGGCACACACAGCTTGTCACTCACCCGAGGCTGCTAAGAGGCGGGACCAAAATGAGAGGTCCTCTTTCCAGTCGTTCCAGAAAGAACCTTCCAGAACGTTCTGGCCATCTTTCCCCTGCCCCACGCCCGGTTGGGGCTGACCACAGCTGGCTCCAGCCAGCCCGTCTGAGCTCCCAGAACACCTGGGGTGGAGCCCACACCAGGCCTGGGGCTGGGCCCTGCCTCAGGGTCTCCCAATGGCTTCCTCTCGTGGTGCCCCCTCAGGGTACTGACCAGTGTGTTCAGCAGGCTGGGGTGAAAGGGATCCTGGCTCTGGGGACAGAAGCCCCAAACTCCAGCCCCACCCGGCCATGACGACCATTTCTGGGGCTGTGCAGCAGGACACCAGCCATGGGGTACCGGGTACAGCCTCCCCTGGCCAGGTCTGTGAGCCTGCGCTGGCGCCTCCTGGCTCTGGGCTCGCTGCGCAGGCAGAGGAGGGGATGCCAGCCGGCGGCCGGCGGGCGCTCTAACTCCCCCTGGCTTCCTGCTGGCCCGGGGCCTCCTCAGGCGCGGCTCAGAGTCTAAGCCCCTGTCTCCGGGAGCGGGATCACGCTGGGGACTGGGGACGTGGAGGGGCTCCGGAAGGCTTAGGGCGGCCTCGGGGGATGTGCGAGAGATGTGCAGGGTGACAGGCGGTGAATCCCGAGCTGGCAGAGGCTGGGGCACCGCCCCCCCATCCCGGGGCAGGGGTAGGGCGGGGAGGGTGTGGCAGCCCTGGGCCCTCAGCGACACCCAGACTCTCAGTTTGTCCCATCTGAGAAGTGGCACCAGCACCCCTGCCCCCTGGAAGCTGCCATGGGGCTGCCTAGGGAGTAGAGGGGGTAGAGTGGAGTGGCTTTGGTGTCGCTGGCTGGGGTTGGAGTCCTGGCCCAAAACACTACTTTTTTTTTTTTCAAGATTTATTTATTTATTTGAAAGGCAGAGTTACAGAGGGGTAAAGGCAGAGAGAGAGAGAGAGAGAGAGAGGTCTTCCATCCACTGGTTCACTCTCCAGATGGTCACAACGGCTAGAGCTGAACTGATCTGAAGCCAGGAGCCAGGAACTTCTCCTGGGTCTCCCATGCAGGTGCAGGGGCCCAAGGACCTGGGCCATCTTCCACTGCTTTCCCAGGCCACAGCAGAGAGCTGGATTGGAAGTAGAGCAGCCGGGACTTGAACCAGCGTCCATAGGGGATGCCGGCACTGCAGGTGGCAGCTTTACCTGCTACACCACAGCACTGGCCCCCAAACCACTTCTCCAAGTCGCCTGGTCCCCAACCCCAAGTAGGGATACCAGGTCAGGTGCCATCGCTACAGGGTGACACTGACCCCACTGCCCAGTGGGCCTCGGCAGCCCCTGGGGTCTGAGACACTCCAGAGGCGTCTCTGCTCCCAGCTAGGGGGCCATGGGAACAAGGTCCATGCCCTCCCAAGCCTGGGGGCACCTGCGTGGGGTCCGGGGGAGAACCTTTCAGATCAATAACCAAACAAACCAGGTGTGGACAGCAGGGGACGCCGAGGGTCTGCCATCTTCGCAACTTTCCTGCAAACCTGAAAGTGTTCTCACATCCAAGCCTCATTTTGAGAATATATACTGTATGGAAACCATTTGTGGAAGATTCTAGAAAATACTAACTAAGCTCTAGCGACAGAAAGCAGACAGATGATTTCCCAGGTTGGGGGTGGGGGTAGAGCAAGACAGAAGCAGGGGCAGCCCCAATGGCTGCTGGGAAACACGGTGGGGGTGGGAGTGTTCGCTCTCTGGGCCCTGGATTCTAAGTTCTGGCTGATGGTGCAGTGCCCCAGGGAGTGGGTACACGCAGGAGGATTTCTGATCCTGGGACAAGGAGTTCAGAGATACGTTCATTTCGGAGCAAAAACACTTCAAGGGGCCGGTGCTCTGGTGTAGTAAGCCAAGCCTCTGCCTGCAGCACCGGCATTCCATATGGGCGCTGGTTCGAGTCCCGGCTGCTCCTCTTCCGATCCGGCTCTCTGCTGTGGCCTGAGAAAGCAGTGGAAAATGGCCCAAGTGCTTGGGCCCCTGCACCAGCATGGGAGACCCGGAAGAAGCTCCTGGCTCCTGGCTTCAGATTGGCTCAGCTCCAACTGTTGCAGCCATTTGGGGAGTGAACGAGTAGATGGAAGACCTCTCTCTCTCTCTCTCTTTTTCTCTTTCTCTCTCCCTCTCTCTAACTCTACCTCTCAAATAAAATATTTAAAATAAAATAAAATAAAAAGCAGAGAAACAGAACAACATAGGGATCTCCCAGCAGCTGGTTCACTCCCCAAATGCCCACAACAGCTAGGGCTGGGCCAGGCTGAAGCCAGGAGCCAGGAGCTCCATCCGGGTCTCCCATGTGGACGGCAGAGGCCTGGGCACTGCAGCCATCACCAGCAGTGGCAACGGGGTTTCCCACCCCTCGGGAACAGGAGGAAGCCGATGACCCCGCCCCACTGGGCCCCCCACCCCCGCCTCCTCTCCCTGACCTGGGTGTCAGCTGGGCCCGGCCACCCCCTCCCAGCCGAGCCCAGCCGAGCCCTCGGGAGCCAGGGGTCCGTGTCCCGGCACGTGTGCTTGCTCAGCCGTGTTCACAGTTGTTGAACTATTTTCGTCAAATTAATTAAATACACGCTAAATCCTTTGCAATTTGTTGTGCGATAAATTAAAGATGCTAAGCTCGTGAGACGCACAACACAACCTGTAAGCTGATAAAGAACGCAGACGGCGGCCGCGAGTCGAGCATCAGAGGGTTCACGAGGTGCTCCCGCTGTCTGGTCGCACCCAGGCGCGGCTCGGACCCGGGGTGCCTCGAAGCATTGTCACAGGTCTGGATCCCTAAGGGAGGTGATGATTGGCAGTGTGGGTGCAGGCCAGGTGGGCGGGAGAGCTCCAGGCTGGCACCGCCCCCAAGGAGCCCTCCTTCCTGTGCCTCCTGCCCACTGCCCAGAGCCTGGCCTGCTCACAGAAAGGGGACAGGCCACACACCTCAGGGGTTTCTCCAGGGTGCTCCAGCTGTGTCCCCAAGGGTGGCCTCTGCTCCATCACTGGATGACAGGTGGATCACGTGGCCCCTGCTGACTCCTCCCTTCAGGAAGTCCCTGCAGGCAGCTTTTCCCTCCAACATGTGCTGGGCACGGCACCCCTGGCGGAGCCAGGAGACAGAGACTGGTTCTGATGGCATCTGTGGGGAGGGTGTGGCCAAGAGAAGGCACCGGGGGAGTTGAAACTGACGCTGAGGTTTTGAAGGGTGAGTAGAAGTTTTCCAGACTGAGCCGGGAGGGGGGAAACGGAGTGGGGAGGGGGAGTCTAGACACGGCCTGTGTGAGGGACACCACCTTACCCTTGCATTCTGCCCAGGAGTGAGCCCTGGAAACGCTGACTCAGCAGGCGACAGTGTGGTCGAGGGCACAGGACGAGGGAGGCGGGGTCTTGTCTGTGAAGTGAGGAGCTGTGGGTCCACGGCGAGGGGCTTGGTCCTGTGTGTGATGGGGGCTCCCGGGGGGCTTGGGGTGAAGAGAACCGGGTAGGGTCACTCGGATGTCAGGGAGGAAAGAAGGGTGCAATAGTGCAGGCGAGAGGTGACGGTGGTCCCCGTGTGGGGGCCTGCAGGAGGCTGGGGGGCAATCGATTGTGGCTGAAGGGGAGCAGGGTGCACCTGCTGGCCCTGCTGGGTGTCCCCCCTGGAGGAGGCAGAACCATGGTGGGAACTGGAGGATAAGAATGAGATGGACACAGCTTGGCCGGGGGGTGGGGGTGAAGGGAGCCTCACTGGGGACCAGGAGAAAGCTGGGTGCAGGTGGACAGCTGGAGCTTGCTCGGGGAGCTGGAAGGTGGACATCGAAGGAAGGCGGCTGTCTCCCTCCGCTCAGTGACATCACAGCCAAGTGTCCAGGGGACGGCCCGGTCAGCATGAGCCTGTGGGGTCAGCAGCCGAGGCGGGGGGCCGGCTGTGGCTCGGGGAAGGGGGCTGTGCACAGGGAAGCAGGTGCTACTGCCCCTCCACGTCCGTCTCTGCCTTCTCTGGTGGCGCCCTCGCTCTCAACACAAGGCTCTCCTGCTCCCACTCAGACCCCCCCAAAGGAGGGGGCTCTGGCTCCAGCTGGACCTCCTGACCCCACACAAAACCCCCACAAGCTCAGGACATCTGAGGATGCTCCTAAAATCCCCTGAGGGCAGAATTCAAATCAGGCAGGCAGAGGCGGACTGAGTAGGAGGGAGAATTTTACCCCAGGCACAGCTGCCTCTGGAGGTAGTGAGCTCCCCGTCGGTGGAAGTATGCGAGCAGGGCTGGCGATGCTGGCGGGGTTTGGTGCCCAGGGGGTGGGGGGATGCTGTGAAGTGCCAGGTGGCAGTGAGTCACACGGGAGGGGGGATCTCGGGAGATGGGAGGGAGGGGCTTCCCCTCCCAGCCTCCCCCCGCCCCCTCCCCGCGCACTACTTCGTGTTGGAAGCAGCCTGGGTATTTAGAAGATTAATTTCATGTTTGTGCAAAGCAGGGGATTAGGAGGGAGGAGACTGAAGTTCTCTGTAGGTTGTTAAGAAAACAGCATCTAAAAAAAGACTCCGGCGAAATGGCTGAACGCACGGCTTGCCGCCGCCGGGCCGGAGTTTGTCGTCTGTCCGGGATTTGCTGGCATTCTCTGCCGGCCCGGGGACGCCTCTCCCAGGCTCCGAGAATGCCAAGTGGGGGAGGGGGCCTCCATCCTCAGAGCAGGGAGGCTGGGGCTCAACACCCCCCCCCCATAGACACGGTCCTGCTGAGCCCCCCTCCCCTGCCACACAGATAGTTCCTGCGGCTGTGCTGCCACCCCCCCGGTCGCATCTCCGCTCCCCGGGGAACCCAGGGGCTCAGAGAGGGCACAGCTTCACCTGAGCACGCACAGCCGGACGCGACTCCTGCTGCAGCTCTGCTTACGGGGAGCTGCCTGTCACGCTTAGAGACCCAGTCGGTAGGAGCTGCTGGGCCCCGCAGCCTTTCCTAGGGCAACTGGAGGCCCAACCCACGTCCCTGGGCCATGGCTCCCAGCCTGCTCCGTGTGTACGTGTGTGTGTGTGTGTGTGTAGCAGCTTTATTGAGATATATTTCACACGCATACAATTCATCAATTTAAGCTGTAAAATGCAGTGGCTTTTAGTACATTTGGAGTTGCGTAACCATTCCCACATCAGTTTCTGAAAACATTTTTATTTGGAGGGGCAAGCACTGTGGCACCGGCATCCCATATGGGCACCAGTTCAAGTCCTGGCTGCTCCACTTCCGACCCAGCTCTCTGCTAGGGCCTGGGAAAGCAGTGGAAGATGGCCCAAGTCCTTGGGCCCCTGTACCTGCGTGGGAGACCCAGAAGAAGCTCCTGGCTCCTGGCTTCAAATCGGTGCAGCTTTGGTCATTGTGGCCATTTAGGGAGAACCAGCAGATGGCAACCCCCCCCCCTTTCTATTACTCTGCCTTTCAAATAAATTAAATCTAAAAGGGGGGGGGTATTAGTTCACAGTTCAGGAAGTTCAAGAGCATGGCGCCAGCATCTGCCTGGCTCTGGTGTGGGCCTCACAGCCTCCCAATGGCAAGAGCGGGGTGGGAGAGGTTGCAGGGTAAGACAGCCGAGAGTCCAGGCTGCTGCGTTTATAGCAACCCATTCTGTCCAGACTCACTGGCTCCTGGAGGCCCCAACCCCCTCCACAAACCCATCCACCCAGTGACCTAAACTCTGCCCATGAGGCCCCACCTCTTAAAGGTCCCAGCACCTGCACCAGGCTTCCAGCGATGGACCTGTGGGAAGCCAACTCCAATCATCTCCAAACCACTGCAGAAGGGGACAGGGAGGAGTCCTGGGATTGAAGACGCTGCAGAATTTGAAAAGCCAGCTGTTTCTGGCTTGTAACTGCTGTGCGAGTATGTTCACAACATTCACCCTGCAAAGTACACCCTTAGTGGAAACTAAACTAATTCAGGGGGCAGAAGACAACTTTAACAAAAACTCCAATTAACATCCCCGGGCCCTCACTGAGTACAAAGAAAAGAGTTCTGGGAATTTTAAACATGTTTGCTAGAATTTTTTAAATGTAATAAAAGTTAGTGGTTAAAGCTGAGGACTCTCCCAGAAAGTAGGAGAGAGAGAGAGAGAGAGAGAGAGAGAGAGAGAGAGAGAGAGAGAGAGAGAGAAATGGAAGACAAAAGATTACACACAGGGGGTCGACTGGAAATATCTGGCATGGACGCTCCAGAGCAGGGAACAGAGAGAATGCAAAGAAATAAATGATCAAAGGCTCACAGGAGTTAAGTTTGCAGACTACAAAGCCATGAGACTCCTGGCCAGACCTGGCTGACTTGCAACACAACAAATGAAGCCAAAGACAAGGAATCCAGCACACCTCCGAGAAACTTGGGTAGAGAAGCAAGACCCATGACAGACAAATGGTTCTGAATGCTTCTGGTGAGCAGTGGTGGAAGCAAGCCCCCCAGCAACAGGAATCCCCCAGGACACAGCACCGTCCTTTCCGAGGGAACATGATCTTAAACCCAGAATTCTATACCCAGCCCAACTAGCAAGCAACCCAGAGCACCAGATGCGTTTTTCAGACATTGCAAACTTTTAGTGAGTGCATCACTGAGGAGAAAAATTAATAAACCAAGAGGAAGAAACGGGATGCCGGTGGTGATAGTTCCAACCCTGGGGAGTAGCAAAGGGAAGTCCCCCGATGATGGACCCAGGCTAGCAGAGGATAAGTGGGCAGCGAGCACCAAGGAGAGGCAGCCCAGGGGGGAAATGAGGGACTCTACGAATTTGGTCGTCTTCCTGATGGGTCAGAAGAACTTGAGGTACAAAAAATGGAGGTGGTAGAACAGGGCTTGGAAGCTACCAGAGGGTGCAGCAGGTCAAGTCCTGCATCTGCTTCCGAACCAGCTCCCTGCAAATGCACCTGGGAGGCAGCCGGTGATGGCCCGGGAAGGAGGTCCCCAACACCCACGTGGGAGACCCAGGTGGAGCTCCTGGCTCCTGGCTTCAGCCTGGTCCAGCCCCGGCTGTTGTGGGCATTTGGGGGGTGAGTCAGCAGATGGAAGTGCGTGCTCTCTCTCCCTCCCTCTGTCTCTCTCTCTCTCTCAAATACATAAATAAGTTTAACAACAACAAAAAAAGGAACTGCTAGAGAAGTCAGAGCTGGACTCTTCAAAGGTGACCGCTGAGTTTCACAGTCAGCTCTGTTTACGTAACTGTGACCATGGAAGCTCTGTTTGTTTATTTTCACAATCAGCCTATAGACAAAGCTAAGGAGACTTAATTAAGGTTACAGAAGGCAAATATTTCCAGCCACAACATGCAAAAGTACAAATGACACGTGGGCATCCATGTGTGTCTGTAACCATGGAAACCACCGAAGCGACAATTTGAGTCATTAGAAGGGCAGGAGCGGGCTGGGAGCATCGATGTGACAGACCTGTTCTCCGGCCGAGAAGGCATCGGCTGTCACGTAACAGTGGTCAGCGCTGACAGTCATCACTCTCGTGGGCCACTCCACGTCTAGATCCCTGTCCGTTTATAGGGGAACCTCGCTCCCACCCAGGGCTCCTTCCCAGGCTCCCCGGCAGGAAGGGGCATGGTCACACCCCCGCACGGCCAGGGGATGCACTGGCTCACCTTGAGCTGGAGACAAAAGCCATGAGATGCAGGAAGCAGGTACTGCCCGCAGGTCCTCTCGGGGGCTGGCGTCCTGGGCCCCAGTGTGGGGAGGTTGAGGCCGTGGGTTCCAGCCTTGGAAGCAATCATTGGCACTCCCACAGGGACCCCAGTCGGTTCCTGGGAGATGGAGTTGTTATACAAAGAGCAAGCCCGGCCCTGGGTCTCCTCTGCTTCCTGCTCTCTCCACCCAGGGGTGCCACTGCTTTGTCATGATGTCCCCAGAGACCTGATGGATGGAGCCACCCCGTCTCGGATTTTCAGCCTCCAAAACTGGAGGAAAATAAATCTCTGTGGTTAGTGAGTTCCCCAGCCTTGGGCCTTGTGCTGTAGCAGTAGACGAGGAGCCAGCAGGTGGCCAGTCCAGGACAGGCGGGCACCCCACGGCCCCCTGGGGAGGCCAGGCTCTGTTCCCGCCGCACTGCTCCCAGCTCTCACCAGGACCTCAGGCCCTTCTTCCCCCATTGGCTCCCTTCTTCTCCTTGTGTAAGCCCACCCGGATTCAGACAAACCTGGGCCTGGGTTGTGGAGCAGCGGGCTGAGCCACCTCCCTCACCTGCATCCCATAATGGATGGAGCAGCAGTTCGGATCCCGGCTGTTCCGTTTCTGATCCCACTTCCTGCTAATGCACCTGAGAGGTGGCAGATGATGGCCTGAGTGCCTGGATACTGACACAGAGGCTGGCGGGTTGGCAGAGTGGGTCAAGCCACCGCCTGCCGTGCCGGTCTCCCATATGGGGGCCGGTTCACTCCCCAGCTGCTCCACTTCTGAGCCAGCTCCCTGCTAATGGTTTGGGAGAGCAGTGGAAGTCGGCTGGCCCAAGTGCTTGGGCCCCTGCACCCACGTGGGGGACCTGGCTGGAGTTCAAGGCTCCTGGAGTTGGCTTGGTCCGGCCCCAGCCGTTGCAGCCATTTGGGAAGTGAACCAGAGGATGGAAAATCTCTCACATGAGCGCACCCCTCTCTCTAACTCTGCATTTCAAATAAATCTACTAACAATAAGTTCATGGAAAATGTGTATGATAAAAAAAGAATAGATTTCTGGCTGGCGCCGTGGCTTAACAGGCTAATCCTCCGCCTGCAGCGCCGGCACACCGGGTTCTAGTCCCAGTCAGGGCGCTAGATTCTATCCCGGTTGCCCCTCTTCCAGTCCAGCTCTCTGCTGTGGCCCGGGAGTGCAGTGGAGGATGGCCCAAGTGCTTGGGCCCTGCACCCCATGGGAGACCAGGATAAGCACCTGGCTCCTGCCTTCAGATCAGCGTGGTGCACCGGCCGCGGCGGCCATTGGAGGGTGAACCAACGGCAAAGGAAGACCTTTCTCTCTGTCTCTCATTCTCACTGTCCACTCTGCCTGTCAAAAAAATAAAAAAAAAAAAAGAATAGATTTCCAAAAATTTTTTGTACCAAAGTAAATTTATGTGTTAATCTCATTTTTTCACAGATTTTTCAGAAGCACCATCCTATGTAGCCATAAACACAATACAGTACAAAGCCCCCTTCCCAGTGAGGACACACAGGCCAGCGGGTCACTGTGTGATTTCACCATCCTTCGAGCCTTGTAGAGGGCGGGGCATAGTCACCGCTATGACGTCACTGAGAAGCCACCACAGCACGCGCCCACGCTGTCGGGTTTTACTTGTCTGTGTCTTTTTTTTTTAAAACATTTATTTATTAATTTGAAAGTCAGAGTTACAAAGAGGCAGAGAGAGAGAGAGAGAGAGAAGTCTTCCATCTGCTGGTTCACTCCCCAAATGGCCGCAATGGCCAGAGCTGAACTGATCCGAATCTAGGAGCCAGGAGCTTCTTCCGGGTCTCCCACGTGGGTGCAGGGGCCCAAGGACTTGGGCCATCTTCTACTGCTTTCCCAGGCCACAGCAGAGAGCTGGATGGGGAATGAAGCTGCCGGGACTTGAACTGGCGTCCATATGGGATGCCGGCAGTACAGGCAACGGCTTTACCCGCTGCACCACAGCGCCGGCCCCATCTGTGTCTTTACATCTTTACTTACACCGTGTGCTTCCTTCCGTGACTTTCTTCCTCCACTGAGCACTGTGTAGAGATTCGTTTGTGTCAGTGTGTGCGGCTGCAGGAATATTTAATCCGTTTTTATTCTCCATGGCCGTCCAACCAAGCAGGGCACCGCCGTGTATCCACTTGATTTTTTCCCCCTTGTTTCTTTACTCACTTTGGTGTCGATGGGCCTCTGGGGGTCACCACCCCTCACATGGGAGACTCGGAGTGCACGTGGAAGTGTGTGGATGTCTCCCAGGTACAGGGCTAGGAATGGAGATCTGAGCTCTAGGACCCACGTACAGGGGACTGCAAACCATTTGTGGGATTTAATCAAAGCGCCTTCCTCTCTGACCTCATGGTCAGCACCAGGGGTCCAGCGTGGGGCTACGGTGAGTCACAGGGTCAAGTTCAGCATCCATGAACTGGGACATGCACTCCTCCCATGGAGAGGGAGGAAGTGGGCTAAGCCATGAAACACCCTAGGTGCTGGCGCTGTGGCGTAGCAGGTTAAAGCCCGGGGCTGTGACACGAGCATCCCATATGGGTGCTGGTTTGAGTCCCGGCTGCTCCACTTCCCATCCAGCTCTCTGCTATGGCCTGGGAAAGCAGTAGAAGATGGCCCAAGTCCTTGGGCCCCAGCACCGGCATGGGAGTCCTAGAAGAAGCACCTGGCTCCTGGCTTCAGATTGACGCAGCTCTGGCTGTTGTGACCATTTGAGGAGTGAACCAGCAAATGGAAGACCTTTCTCTCTGTGTCTCTGTCTTTCAAATAAATAAATAAAATATTTTAAAGACCTGAAACAGCCACCGTGATTGACTGTGGTTTTACCGATGTTTCTCATGTCATTTCTCTCCGCTTCCTCGTGTGTTGGTGAGTTGTATGTCACATCTGTTTGCTTAGCCACTCAGGGTCAGGACCCAAGCGCCTCCAGCAGCCTCCTGCCCTGGGCACTGTGCTTGCCGCCTTCAGAAGTGCACGCCCGGTGAGGCCTCTCCCAAGGACCTGGGCTAACATCGCCGTCCTCCGAACCCCCACGCTGTCCTGGCCGGTATTTTAGGATGAAGTCGTTTCCCACACCCAAGTGTGACATCATCATTGTTTCATGCGGTCGGCGTCACTGTTTATTTTCACCCTCACAGTCGTCCTTATCTTTGCTCCCCATTGCATTCTGCATCTCGCTGTTTTTCCATGAGATCACAGTCATTCCTCCCTGACAACCAAGTTTCGTTTGATAAAAGTCTGGCGGAGCTTTGGTTTATCTGAAAAACGTCCATTTCACATTCATCTGGAATGTATCAGGAATCTGCAGATTCGACAAACATTTATTAAGGGATCATCCGTGTTGACGCTCAGGAGACCTCTGGGAACAGAATTCAGAAACTCCTGCCCCTTCCAAGCTTGCACCCTGAAATAGGGACGGGGGAGTGAGTAAAAAAACCCTGCACACAATTCAAGTATCTCCTATGTCCCAACATGGAAGCCTGCCAAAAATCAAAGGCACAGGGCTGGCACTGTGGTGCAGTGGGTTAAGCCAGTGCTTGCAATGCCAGTGTCCCACATCAGAGCACCAGTTCAAGTCCCAGCCGCTCCACTTCCAATCCAGCCTCCTGCTGATGCACCTGGGAAGGCAGCAGAAGATGGCACAAGTGCTTGGACCTCTGCTACCCACGTGGGAGACACAGGTGGAGTTTCAGGTTCTTGGTTTCAGCTTGCTCCAGTGCTGGAAGTTATGGTCATTTGAGGAAGGAAACCGATGGTGGAAGATTCTCTCTCTCTCTCTCTCTCTGCCTTCAAATGAATAGAAGCAGAAAGCAAGGTCAGAAATGGCCAAAATGGCCAAAGGGCAGAGGGCGACTTACAGTGTGAAGTAGGGTGGTTAGGGTAGGACTCATTGAGAAGGCAGCAGGTGGGCAAAGCCTTGTGCATGTCTGAGTTTTTCCAGGTGGCTGGAGAGCTGATCAAAAGCCGAGGATGAGCTGTGCTTGTCACACAGCAGGGTCACTGGGGGACATCACTGTGTGGCTGGCACAGACCATCTGAGGGCAAGGGTATTAACTGAGGGGCTCCGAGACAAGACACGGAGCCTGTAGCCACTGCCAGGACCCTGAGCAAAATGAGGGATGGCAGTGAATATCCAAACAGTACGAGGTCCCCTGAACCTTTGTTGATTGTTTATTTTGTACCCACTGTCGCATAGCTTCCACTGTTGCAGCTGGGCAGTCTGCCGTCGGTCCTCACGCTCGGTTCTTTTTCTCTCCGCTTCTGCAAGACCTGTGTCTGGATACAAATCCTCTGGCATGCTCCTGCTCAAAGTCTACTGATGTTCCAGAATCTTCAGATTAAAATCTTCCCACTTTTCTTTTAAAAGATTTATTTATTTATTTGAAATTTTAACAATGACAGAGGGACAGAGAAATCTTCCGACCACTGGTTCCCTTCTCAAATGGCTGCAACTGGGCCAGGCTGACGCTGGGAGTCTGGAACTCCATCCGGGTCTCCTATGAGAGTGGCAGGGACCCAAGCACTTGAGCCATCTTCTGTTTTCCCAGGCCATTAGCAGGGAGATGGATTGGAAGTGGAGCAGCCAGGACTTGAACCAGTGCCCAAACGTTAGAAGGTAAACTTGTTTATTATTATTATACAGGGGTATAGTGATAAATTGATATATGTATTCAATACACATTGATCAAATCAAGTTAGTGTTTCCATCTCATTAAACATTTAAAACTTTTTTTTTATTTGACAGGTAGAGTTATAGACAGTGAGAGAGAGAGAAAGAAAGACAGAGACAGAGAGACAAAGACAGAGAGGGAGACAGAGAGAGACAGAGAGAGACAGAGAGAAAGGTCTTCCTTCCATTGGTTCATCCCCCAAATGGCCGCTATGGCCAGCGCGCTGCACTGATCCGAAGCCAGGAGCCAGGTGCTTCTCCTGGTCTCCCATGCGGGTGCAGGGCCCAAACACTTGGGCCATCCTCCACTGCCTTCCTGGGCCACAGCAGAGAGCTGGACTGGAAGAGGAGCAACTGGGACAGAATCTGGCGCCCCGACGGGGACTAGAACCTGGTGCACAGGCACCGCAGGTGGAGGATTAGCCTAGTGAGCCACAGTGTCGGCCAGCCAGCTCCCATTTAAAACATTTTTATTAACACTTAATAATTGTACATATTTGGGGATGCATCATGATGTTTTTGGGAAAAAAGATTTATTTATTTATTTGAAAGGCAGAGTTACAGAGAGAGAGAGAGAGAGAGAGAGAGAGAGAGAGAGAGATCTTCCATCCATTGGTTCACTCTCCAAATGACCAGAGCAGCTGGGGCTGGGCCAGGCTGAGCCAGCAGCCTGGAACTCCATCCGGGTTTCCCACGTGGCTGGCATGTGGGCCGTCTTCTGCTACTCTCCCAGGTGCATTCACAGTGAGCTGCACCATAAACAGAACCACAGGGATTAAGCTGGTGCTCTGATAGGGGGCAGCCATGTGTGGCCGGCAGCTTAGCCCACGGCACCACAAGTGTGATGCTTCAGAGAGCATCTGTATACACGCAGCAGGTCAGCATATTCCATCCTCCCTTCTCATCGCGGCACCGTGTGTGGTGGCTTCGCGCTCCCCTTGCACGGACGTTGTCAGCCTGACGGCAAAGGACGCCTCCGCTGGCCCCGGAGCGCCCACCTCTCAGCCGCCCTTCCCACAACTCCTGCCTGTGCACCTGTGAGGGCGGCGCCATCAGCTTTCATCACCCAGGGCCACTCCTTAAAGCTGCTGCGAAAACTGAACTAACACGTATCGACATATTTCTCCCCGGAGAAACATATGTGTGTATACACATACACGCGTCGTACTAATTGTAATCTTAAAAAAGGTTTATTTATTTATTTGAAAGGCAGAGAGACAGAGAGAGGTCTTCCAACCGCTGGTTCACTCCCCAGATGGCTGCAATGGCCAGAGCTGTGCCGATCCGAAGCCAGGAGCCAGGAGCTTCCTCCAGGTCTCCCACACAGGTGCAGGGGCCCAAGGACTTGGGCCATCTTCTACTGTTTTCCCAGGCCATAGCAGAGAGCTGGATCAGAAGTGGAGCAGCCGGGACTCGAACCAGCACACATATGGGATGCCGGCACTGCAGGCGGTGGCTTTACCCTCTATGCCACAGCGCCGCCGGCCCCTTGTTTTATTTTGTTGACGATTTATTTATTTATTTGAAAAGGAAAGGACCTGGAAGTCCCACTCTAGAAAGCAGAGGTAGGAAGAGGAGTGTGGGTGGGGACAGAAGGGACCGAGAGGGAGAGGGCCTTGGGCAAAACTTCTAGACTCTCAGCCTTGGCTTCCCCAGCACCAGAGTAGGGGGTCTCCAAGGAGCACATGCCCTCCCCAGCGCGCTCTCCGCAGACCCCTGGTGCTGGGAGACAGCCCCCAGCCACGTCCTGAAGTTCCCCCACCAACCAAGTCTGGGGGTGGGGAATCTCGGGCTGTGGGGCTGTGGTTCCTGGAGGCAGCTTCTGCCCACCTGTGGCCCGGGATCCCCCAGCGGGAGCACTCCTCAGCCCCTCCCTAGGGGGCGGGGCCAGGAAGGAGGCGGGCCCCTGCTGACTTTGAGCACCGGGGTGTCCTCGGAGCTCCCCCATGGCCCGAGCCCCCCATGTTCAGGCGAGGGAGCAGGAGGGAGAGAGCTGAGTGTCCCCCACCCAGGCCACGCAGCAGGCAGCAACCGGGCTGGGAGACTCAGGTCGCAGACCAAGGCCCTGGCCACCAGGTGCTCTGCCTGTGGATCCCCTGTGCCCAGCCTTCAGGCCCCTCCCTCCCCAAGCCCCGCCCCTCCTCCCACACACCCTTAGTCCGGCCCTGCAGGCACCCACCAGGTGGGACTGGGGAACGAAAGGGACCCGGCCTGGAGGTCACGGAGGTCAAGGGCTGCCCTTGGAGTGGACTCCACGCTGCTCACCCCAAGTCCCCTTAAAATGGGAAGGGTCTTCCTCCGGGAGCATGGTGGGAAGGGGACCAGCCCTGGCATCACCTGAGCCCAGGCACTGCCTCGTTGTGACTGGCGGCTCCTCCCCGTGCCCCTGCCGCTGCCCCGCCCCTGCAGGGGTTGATCCCCTGGCCCATCACCTCCGCTCTCCTGCACACACCCCTCCCCTCGGGGTCCACTTCCCAGGGAACCCCACTTGCAGCACCAGCCCTCCCTTTGGGGTTCCCAGAGGCTGCTCCCTGCACCTGCGGCTCCCCAGGACCCCAACCCATACCCATACCCCCAGGCCCATCACCGACACTTGAGTCTCCACCCCCCATACTGGGCCCTGCATGCTAGAGTTTCGCCTCTTCTTTGTCTTCTCATCAACTTGAAAGGCAGTGTGATAGGAGAGAGACAGAGACAGAGAGCTCTTCCATCTGCTGGCTCACTCCCCAAATGCCCACAACAGTCAGGGCTGGTCAGGCAGAAGCCAGGAGCCAGGAGCTTCATCCGGGTCTCCCAGGCACTTGGGCTGTCCTGGCCACCTCCCAGGGTGCGCAGGAGCAGGGAGCTGGCTGGGAAGCAGAGGGATACGGGATGCCGGTGTCCAAAGCCGGGGCTTGGCCACTGCGCCACCTGCCCAGGGATGTGACACCCAGAGCCGCAGGTTGAGGGCCACCTCCGGGGTGGGGAGATGGGGCGTCGCCAGGCCCCTCCCAGCTGTCTCAACACAGGGACCGCCAGCAGGGCAAAGTGGCCGCTGGCCCTGGGGTGTCCGTGCCAGCCGTGGGGAGTGGTGGCCAGGAGGAAAGGAAGTAGAATCCGGCCACATCTGTGGCACCGGAGAGCAGATGGCTGTGGAACTTGGGGAGGCCCGGGCCTGCACAGCCGGCACTAGTGCAAGTGCGCTAGGCCCCACCCCCCCAACCATGGCCAGCACCTATGCACCTGAGCGTGCCCTCCCCCCAAAAGGTACGTCTCTGTGGGAGGTCTCTCTGAGCCCCCAGACCTCCAAGGCGGCTGCCAGGAGCCCTGTGCCCTCCCCCAACTGTGGCCCCCGAGGACCCCTCCCCCTCCACTCCTGATGCCAAGCTGCCAAGTGTCAGCCACACTGCCACAGCATGGAAGACACAGCCATGGCTGCTGCAGGCAGGTGCCTGGTGTCAAAGGCGCCGGAGCCTTCTGCCGGGGTGCCGTGGCATGGCCCCCAAAGCTGCCAGCACGGAGCCGGGGGCACAAAGGGAGACGCTCCCCAGGACCCCCAACCACAGGGCCTGGCTCACCCCCCTCCTCCAGGCTCATGCCTGTGATGTTACACCCCCTCCCCTGCACCAGCCCCCTCCCCAGGCAAACCAAGAGATCCCCAGGGTCTGAATTGGACTCCCAGGCCCTTTAAGGCCAAACACCTGGGCCCACCCACAGGGAGGACCAGGCAGCAGGACCTGGGGCTGCTGTGACCCCGCTGGGCTGGCTGGGGGCCCCTGCCCAGAGGACGGACCTCCTCCTCCCCATGCAGGCCGCCGAGCTGCAGGGCCTGAGAGCATGGCAAAGCCTGGAGACATCAGAGGGCTGGGGCCGTGGGAGGGACCACATGAGGCAGAGATTCTTCCAGACATGGGCTCCCACAGGCCGGCTCTTGCTGCTCTCGGGTGGGGGAGGTGAGAGCGCCCAGGAGCGGCCCCAGGAGCCGCAGCTCCGGGGTCCCGGGGCTCAGCCAGGACCTCCCTTCTCTGGAAGCTTCCAGAATCATGTTCTCGCTGCACCCTCTGCCCCCGCGGCTGCTGGAGCCGGGCACAGGCCTCCCCGCCCCCACCCCTCCCCCCGTTAAAAAAATAAAAATTAAAAAAAAAAAAAACAACAAAAAAACGAGCGAGCTCATTGGCCAGAATGGAGCAGAATGAAATAACTGATTCCATTTTTCCCCAAAGGAAACTTGGGTTAATTCGGCCGGTGACTCATGTGCCAGGCGGCCAGACACAGCGCCTCCCGGCCTGGCTGGCAGCCGCCCCCTGCCCCACTGTGCCCGGAGCCCCCCATGCCCTCCCAGGAGGCGGGGCCAGGAGGGGAGGCGCCCAGGGGGACCCAGAGCTGTCAGAGGCCCCTGTGGACGGGCACAGAGGTTTATCTCAGTGCAGAGGCCCCTGTGTGGCCGACGGGTGCTCACGTCCCCCGGCCATGCTGGACCACGCAGCCAGAGCCCGGCACGCCGCCCCGGGGAAATCCACACCCTCGCTGCTCCGTGCACGGCCACAGCCCAGGCAGAATCCCTCAAGGCAAATCCTGGAGTCAGGGGACCCTGGAGGCCCCGTCTCATCGTCCACTTGCTGTGTGACCGCAGGCAAGGCCTTTCCACTCTCCAAGCCTCAATTTCTTCTACAAAATATCTTCGTTATCTGGTTGCAATAGTATGAATGTCCCCCATACTACCGAACTGGATACTTCAAAAAAAAGGGTAAATCCTAGGGAGTATTTTACAACTGGAGAAAAATAAAGGCATTCGCTTTTTCCTTTTTCTCTCTTGCCACTGTCTGGGATGTAGAAGCAATGGCAGGCGCTGGGGCAGGTATGTTGGGCTCAAAGATAGAATTCACCTGTTGAGCAATCAAGATGCATGGAAAATGGTTCTTTGACACCATGGAGCTGCCCCGGAAGGCCTGGCTCGCTTGCGCTGGCCACAGCTTCTGTGCTGTTTTCAAACACACACAGAGCAGCCGCCGCCCTGTGCTCACAGGTGGTGACTGCTAAGATAGCCCAGCCTGGGATTCCCTGGCCGGGGGTGAGCTGTTTCTCAGGCTCCTCACTCAGCAGAACATGGCCCAGGGTGCCCAGAGCTGGCCCCATCCCCCCGCCCACTGCTGCGTGGCCGCGGGTGAACCACTGTCCTGAAGCCTTGCTTCCTACAGAGCAGCTGGCGGGAGGCATGGGGGAAACAGCCGCCTGCAACGCTGCCGGCTTCTCACGTGGGCGCCGGTTCAAGTCCTGGCTGCTCCACTTCCCATCCAGCTCTCTGCTGTGGCCTGGGAAAGCAGTGGAAGATGGTCCAAGTCCTTGGGCCCCTGCACCCACGTGGGAGACCTGGAAGAAGCTCCTGGTTTTGGTCTGGCCCAGCCTGAGCCACTGTGGTCTTCTGGGGATGGAAGCTCTCTCTCTCTCTCTCTCTCTTGCTCTCGCTCTCTCTCTCACGGGCACTCCCTTACATAAACACATAAAATCCTCCGCTGCAACACGCACTGGCACCACCTGTGCCCGGCTAAGTGAGCTTGACCAGAAGCTGCCCTGGTCAGAGGCCGGCCGAGCCCCAGGGCCCAGACATTTCTGGGAGCCAGGGCCCCGTGCCCCTGCACTGCGCCGCCGGCATCCCGGGGCGGGGTGGGGGCAGCAGAACAGGAGGGCGTCTGCAGCAAGTACCTGCTGCCCAGGAAGGGGTGCAGGGCGTGGGGGGCAGATTTTCCCATAATGCACAGCCGCGGGGGCTGCACACCCCTCACACACCCTCCCGGTCTCACACACAGACACGCAGATACACATGCATGCGCGTGTGCACACAGATACATGCACACGGACAGTGACACACAGATACACGCACACACACAGCCCCACCACCGCACCAAGGCCCCTCACCGCCTCCAGCACAGCACAGAGCCTCACCCGGGACCACCGACCACGGCCAAGGCCTGGCCGGCCTCTGAGCAGGTGTCCCAGGCGCCCTGGGGCCTTGTGCCGGCTAGCACAGGGTCAATGTCAAGTATAGGTCAGTGACAGGGCGGGAACCACGTCCCCCAGGCTTGGGGCCCGGGGCACCTCCGCCCCCCACGCCGGCCCCACCCTATTCAGGCTACGCTCCCAGCCCGGCTCAGCAAAGATTTGCACAGGTGGGCGCAGGTGCCAGGGAGAGAAAGCGGCCACGAGCTGGTAGCTCCTCCCGGCAGGTCCTTGGCCGTCCCCTGCCCCCGGGGCCTGTGACCCGCAGCCCCGGGCGGCCCAGGCCTTCCCGACCCCCAAACTCCGTCGCTTCCTCGCCGCCCCCCTCTCCCCCCGCCCCCTCCCAGGGCTGGCTTAGTGCACGTTTCTGCCCAGGGAGTCTGGGACTAGCCCGGGGGCTGGGTCAAGGTCGGGGTCAGGGTCGGGGCTGAATCAGCCCGGCCCGCCTCCCTGCGACCTCCTCCTCCCGCGCTCAGCCCCCTGCCCCAGGCCGCCGCTCCGCCCGCCCCCCACCCCCCACCCCGCTCCGACGCGCTCCCCAGGGCCCCTCCGCCGCTTCCCCGGCGCGCCGCTAGGTGGCGCCGCGCTAACGAGGATCGCCACGACGGCGCGGCTGCTCCCATATGGGTCCTCCCCTGTACTGCTGGCCAGCGCGCCCTGGCCCTCCGGGTCCTGGGCTCCCCTCAAGGCTCAGGGCGCACCCTGCGCTCTCTTCCCACCCACCCTCGGGGGATCAGCAGTCCCTGGGCAGAGCCGACTGGACAGAGACGAGGCTGGGGTGGGGCCTCCTCGCCCTGGCCTCCTGCCTCGATCTCTCCATCTGTAGAGTGGGCTTGATGCCAGCCCAGCATGAGGCTCCTGGCACGGGACCTGGCTCACCCTCAAAGGCCGTGCCTCAGTTTCCCCTCTGCCTCCCCCCGGGATAGAACCTCACTTCTGTCTTACCCCTGACGGTTCTGGGGTGGCGTGTAGGGGTGCAAAGGTCAAAGGTATCTCCACTAGATCAGTGCCTGCTGGGGGTACCCACACTGGGGCTGATCACTTATTCCGCACCCCAGCACCCAGCCTGGAGCCACTCAGGGTCAGGGCCCGGGTGGCAGCTGGGCCCGGCTGGCGTCCACCCCCCTCCTGCTGGGCTCTGGGCAGCTGACTCTCACCTCTCCCAGTCGCCTCTATCCCTCGGAGGCTCCCACCATCCCGCAGCTAATTCCCGGCCAGATTGTCCTGCCAGAAAAGCTATCTTCCTAGCCTCACTCTTAGGGGCCACCTCCTACAGGAAGCCTTCCAGGACTAATTCCTGAGTGGAGGCTTCAGCTGGGCCCCGATCTCGGTTACCCCCTCAGCCTCCCTGGCTCAGACACATAGGGCTTGGCCTCCCAGGAGAGCCCGTGCCACGCCCCAAACCCCCAATTTACAAGCTTTGAGGGGGTGGTTGCGGGGTTGATGGTGAGATGAGGGGCCGGAGGGGTGGAGGGGCCGAGCAGGCAGGGTAGAGTCACACAGCATGGATGGTGGGGACCAGACACAGAGCAGTGCCCTGCATTTGCTTAGGCAAGGGGAAGGGACCAGGGCCGGCAGGGAGCAGCACACACCCAGGGGGCAGGGCGCAAGGAGCCGAGGAGCCGGGAGGCCACCCGGCCCCACCACCGCCATCACCCCGCCTGTGCACCCGAGGAAGTGCTGCCACACCGTCCCCAGGGTGGTATCCATGATTGACAGCCCTGGGGGACCCCAGAAGCCCACCAGGGCCCACCCCCCTGGGGGAGTGTCAGGCTGAGCCGAACGCACATTGTAGGAGGTGACCCCCAGATGTGTGGCGTCGCAGAGCGAGCCCTGGACAGGGCCAGGGCAGAGGTGGGGAATTCGGGGTCTGCCCCTGGTGGCCCTGGGCGCTTCTCTGGGCTCCATGGGGACAAGGATGAGCTGGGGTGGGCGGGCTCAGAGCGGCACGTGCAGAGTTCAGCAAGGGCTGCACTGATGGCCTGCACTGGCCCTGCAGGGAGCGACTGTATTTCCTCTCCTCCTCTCTGGTCACCTGTTGACCCCTGACCTGCAGGGCTGGCGGGGCAGCACCTCCCCCCGGGCCCCAGCCACTGGGCCAGGTGGCCAGGAACCAAGCCCACGCCTGTGCCTGCTGCCCCCTCTCGGGCTACACCTGGGCCCCATACCTGTGCCCCTGCCTGTCTTGCTGGGTTGTGGCACGTCGTGCTGAGTCCCCAAGCCCCACAGCCCTGCCTTGACCGTGTCCAGTCCCAGCAGGTCCCGGGAGGGGACATGGTTACAGGGTCACCTCTGGGCCTCTCGGGGACTGGTGATAATGAGGACATCACTTTCGGGGGACGCCATAGTAAGCAGCGAGCCAGCCCAGGTCATTCACAATGCCCCGGGCGGAGCAGAGCGGGTCCATCCGTGGAGTGGGGAGGCAGAGCTGTCCCCAGTTCAGCCAGAATTCTGGCCGAGTCGGCCCAATCTGGACCAGGGTTATGTTCAAGCTGCTTTTCTGTTTCCTTTTTTAAAGATTTATTTGTTGGTTTGAAAGATAGTCACAGAGAGAGAACTTTTTCATCCACTGGTTTGCTCTCCAAATGGCCACAATGGCAGGGGCTGGGCCACGAGTCTGAAACTCCACCCAGGTCTCCCACGTGGGTGCAGGGACCCAAGCACCTGGGCCGTCTTCTGCTGCTATCCCAGGCTCATCAGCAGGGAGCTGGATGGGAAGTGGAGCAGCCGGGACTCGAACCGGCGCTCCAATACGGGATGCTGGTGCTGCAGGCGGTGGCTCAGCTCATGGAGCCATGATGCCCGCACCCTGTACTTACCTTTGAACTGTCACTTGGCAGCAGGACTCTGGGACAGTCGAAATCGTGGGCAGAGCCCCAGGACGGCCCTCGGGGACAACAGCTCTGCTCAAACACAACCCGCCTGGCTGCCCCCTTCCCTGGATCTTCGGTTTCCTCCGGGGTCCCATCCTGCCTGGTGCTGGGGCCCCGGTTTAGAGCTCGCTCCAGCTTCGGTGGGGCGGGCGTGTTAAAGAAAAAACTACACCTTAGGGGGCCAGCATGGTCGCTCTGAGGGTTAAGACCCTTCCAGGCCAGCTGCATCCATCCATACCAGAGCACCGGTTCCAGTCCCACTGCTGATCTGACCTTGGGCTGGTGTGCCTGGGAGGCAGCGGGTGATGGCTCTTGTGCCTGGATCCCGGCACCCACGTGGGAGACCCGGAAAAAGCACCTGGTTCCTGGCATCAGTCTCCCCCAGGCCCTCGATTCACAGAAGGGCGCCCGGGGGCTGTGGGCCTCTTGGGGCTATGTTGAGCCCTGGCCCTGCGTGCTCAGACCTTGTCACATAAAAGACCTCTGCGGACCCGAGGCCCGGAGAGGCGCGCCCTGGAGCCTTGGACCCTGCTCGGTCCGCCCGAGCTCTGCCGCGAGTGGCCAACGCGTGTGGATCTTGCCACTGAAGATGCTGCCAGCCTCCCTCCCCTGGAGACTTCGTGATCAAAGCTTTCTAATGCGGCAGAACCCGGCGCCGAACCCGGCTGCAGAAGGCTCCGGATGGAGCCTGCTCCATTCCCTGCTGCAGAGCCTGGGAGTGGCCTTGAGCTTGTCACCCACCCTCTGTAGCTCAGGCTGTCCATGAGCAAATCACGAAGCCTTTGAGGTAACAGGTGCACCTGCCCTCACACCTGCCTGCCCCCGCACCTGCCCTCACACCTGCTCTTTGGCTAGGATCAGTGTCAGGGTCATGTTTGATGGAGAAAGGGCCTTTCCTTGGGCACAGCCTGATCACCAGTGAGGCTGGGGCTGCTCCTCCCGGGACATGCTCACTCCCAGAGGATCCGAGGTGCCATGGAAGGCAGGAGAGAACCAGGGAAACAAAGCAAATCCTTGTCTAATTGTGGGATGGGAAGATCTACCCCTGAGGGCTCAAAATCCCAAAGCCAGAAAACACGATGATGCTAACAACAATAAATAATAATAACAAACCTCTGCATGGCTTCCTACATAAAACACCACAAGCAAAGACAAGAGACAGTGAGAAAATAGTGCAGCCTGTAGCCTAGCCAAGGAGCTCATCTCCATATGCAAAGAGTTCCTGGAAAAAAAAAAACACGCTGGTACAGAAATGAGCAAAAGGTTTGAACAAGTATTCAAAGGTAAAGAAACGTAGGTGCGCCTGAAACATGCAGAAACACTTCCTCGTGCCCCGTATGGGGAATTCGGATTCCGACTGCCCCAGGAAATCCTTTCTCACCTCTGATAGGCAGACATCCCTGGTGTGATGCCATCGCCTGCCGGTGAGGCTGCTGTGCCGGGACTCGGGCGCTCCCATCCGTCACTGGGGGGAGAGCGAGATGGTAGGAATCCCTGGTGGAAGGCAGGCTGGCGACCCCGTGACCTAGAAGACCCGCTTCTGGGAACTGGCCCCGCAGATGCACCTGGGATGTGC
This sequence comes from Lepus europaeus, assembly GCF_033115175.1. NCBI lineage: Eukaryota > Metazoa > Chordata > Mammalia > Lagomorpha > Leporidae > Lepus > Lepus europaeus. The sequence continues at coordinate 52,778,988 of NC_084847.1, read as the reverse complement.
AGAAGTGATGTCCGTGCATCTTATGGGGTGTCAGCCGTGAGCCGTGTGCATCAGCACGGTGGGGGAGGGGGAGGGGGAAGAGGAAGCCCCCCTGTATAATATTAGGTGAAAAACCCAAGGAACAAAACGGCACCCAGGTGTGCAAACGCACGCTGCTAGATGTATTTGCATAAAGAAATAACAGAGGGGCCAGCACTGTGGCACAGAGGGCTAAGCCTCTGCCTGCGATGCCGGCATCCCATGTGGGTGCCGGTTCAAGTCCAGGCTGCTCCACTTCTGATCCAGCTCCTTGCTAATGCACCTGGGGAAAAGCAGCAGAGGATGGCTCCAGTGCCTGGGTCCCTGCACCCTCGTGGGAGACCTGGAGGAAGCACCTGGCTTCGGCCTGGCCCAACCCTAGCCATTGCGGCCATCTGGGGAATGAACCAGCAGATGGAAGATCCTCTATCTCTTCCCCCTCTTTCTGTGGCTCTGACTCTCAAACAAATAAATCTGTTTTTAGAAAGAGAGAGAGAGAGAGAAGAAGAAGAAGAAGAAGAAGAAGAAGAAGAAGAAGACGACACAAGAAACCACCCGAGTGTTCCTGCGGGGAGCAGGGGAGGGGATGGCTGGGTCATGGGTGGAAGGGGGACTTCCGGCAGATGGGCACAAACCCCGTGAGCACAGCACACGGAGGAGCTGCAGGTACTGGCCTGGTGGTCCATTTACCCTGAGTGCCAAGGCCTAGGTCCAGGGCCTCGTCCAGGGCTGGGCCCCTTGGTCCTGCAGCCGCTACCCCACCCCAGCTCCGGTGGGAGGTCCCCTCCTTGGGAGCCCCCAACCCTTTCTCTTCCTGAGTGGGGGGAGGGACCCAGGGCATGGGATCGGGGACCTCCGCCTTTGGATCCCACCAGCAGGAGCCCTGTGCCAGCCGGAGCCGGGCGGCTCCCAGGGCCGACGGGCGGGGTTGGGGGGGCCGCGTCTGGCTGCGGCCGCCCGGCGCAGGCCCGGTGTTTATGCCCCGCGAGAGGCCGGCCGGTCTGCTCGCGCCGCGCCCGGTGGCGTGCACACACCTGCACACACAGGGCTGTAATTTGCTGTGGCATGAATCATAGGCAGCTCACACCCAAGTTCCCGGCTCTGCGCTCCGGAGGGCGGGCTGGCCGGGCAGTCGCCTTTGTCTTCCAATTATCCTGTCTTTTATTGCTCTTTTAGCCAGAACAGAAACACCCAGGGAGGCTGGGGCTGAGGGCGATGAATGACCTAGGGGAGCGCCAGGCCCGGAGCTGGGAGGAGGCGGCTCTGTCTGCACGAAGCACCCGCCCCGGGCGGGCAGGGCGGCCGGGGGTGGGGTGGGGGGGGAGGCTGTGTCGGGTAGTGGCTGGTGCCTGCGCGCCGGCGTCCCACAGTCCTGGCTTTGAGTCTTGGCTCTGTGCCAAGCTGCTGTGTGGCCCTGGACGGGTCACCTGCCCTCTCGGAACCTGCAGAAGTGCCTCCACCTTTTGCAGAACTTGTCAAGGCCAAGTTCTCCCAGCCTGTCACTTCTCCCTCCAGCTTCTGGACATGCGCACAGTAGGTGCACGGGGCAGGCAGTCACTCCCTGGTGGCCCTTACAGCCCCGGGATTAAAGGGAGCCCCAGAGCAGGAACAGGGTGACACAGAGACAGGGGCCTAGCACCAAGGGAAGTCCCTGGGGGCACGCTTTCCCCAGCACAGCCTGCAGGGGGCAGCACAGCATCCCCAGGGCCCAGCCGCCTGGATTCTGAGCCCGAGGGTAAGACCAGAGGTGGACCGGCCAGGGAGCTGCCCCAGTCAGGGTGGGACAGACGGGAGCTCTCTGTCTTGCAACTTTCCAGTAGGTTAAAATGTTTAAAAATTAAAGGTTTTCCTTTTATGGTTTATTTTTATTTATTTGAAAGGCAGAGCAGCAGAGCGAGAGGGCGAGAGAACAAGAGGGCAAGAGCTTCCGCCAATTGGGTCACTCCCCAAATGGCCACAACTGCCAGGGCTGGGCCAGACTGAAGCCAGGAGCCTGGAACTCCATCCTGGTCTCCCCACGTGGGTGGCAGGGGCCCACGCACTTGGGCCATTTTCTGCTGCTTTCCCAGGGAAAGCATGAGCAGGGAGCTGGATTGGAAGTGGAGCAGCTGGGACTCGAACCAGCACTTCTCTGCTATGAATGAGCTTAACCCGATGTGCCACAACACCAGCCCCTAAATAGTTTGTAAAAAAGACTAACTCAGCGGTTCTGATCCTTGGAGACACATCAGAGGGCCGTCTGCGCCCCTCTGAGGCCCAGTGCCGTCAGAGCCCCTCGGGGCCCGGCATGGGTAGTGGGTCGAGGCCCCAGGCGATGCTAATGGCAGCCGGGGCTGCAGAGCGGGCTCTAGGGAAACAACTGGGCCCACAGTGGGTCTTCGATAGATACACTGGCTCGTCAGCCGACACCTACTACGTGCAGGTGCTGTGAGACCCGGCAGGGAGGCAGCCATGGCAAGAAAGACAGGGTCCTGGTATTCAAGAGAGGCCGACACCACACAGCACACGGAACCCAGGCTGGGTCCCTGAGCCAGGCAGCCAAGGGCAGGCGTGGGCAGCTGGCAACACGACTACTCCGGGAAAATGAAGATGAGAGTGACAGCCCAGCCAAACAGGACCACGGAGCCTGGAGACATCTCCATGGGGGGAGGGGGGTGGGACCTCAGCCCAGAGATGTGGCTCCACTTGCCCAGATTCCAGCCCAGGGAGGCTGGTTCCCAGGACAGCCGTTCTTACTAAGGTGTGAGTGACTGATAGCCCGTGCTCTGGCAAAAACGCGGGGGAAGCTTAGCTCTAGAAAGGAGAGAAAGGGGAGGCAGCTAAAAATAAAATCCCCCCCCCTGCCCCGTTACATCCTCCCGGCAGCAGGGCCCCCTTGGGGTTCATCTATTAGCTGCAAACTCCTTCACTTAATTCCCCAAATCAGCACCAGATGTCGGGATCCTGTCTCTGGCCGAGTCCCACCTCGTGCTGGAGGCTCCTCCGCCGTTGGTGGCTCACTTCCCTGGCGTGGCCACCTGCAGGGACAGGGCCCGCCGCTGGTCCGGGGAGACGCGCTGCAGACACAGGTGGCGCTCTGACTTTCTCTTTACTAGGTAGGGAAACTGAGGCACGAGGCGGCGAAGGCCCAGGTCACACGGGGAGGAACAGAGCTGGGAGGCCTCTCATGCCCCTCGTTTGGTTAAAGCATGGCCAAGCGCCCCCAGGAGCTGGGCTCTGCCCCGCTGGCTACTGAGAACATGTCTTTGTGAGTCCTCGGGCAAGAAGGCCTGGAATCCAGAAGCGGGCGCCAGGTGGTGGCCAGGCCTGAGTGGAGGCCGCAGGGGCCTGGCGGGGAGCAGGGGGAGGTGCAACAGTGGCCCCCAGACACAGGCAGTTCCGACTTGTCCTGACCCACGCGGCCTCTCCCTGCCCCAACCCATATCCCGGGTGCCCTCAGTATCCCCACCTTGCGTGTAGGGGAGAGACCCAGCGAGAGGGGCCAGGGCCGAGGCAAAGCTGGGGGACCTCAGGGAGTCACTTGACCTCTCTGAGCCAAGAGGAGCCACGGGCCTGGCCCCGACGAGATGCCTTCCAAAGACAGCCCACACCGTCCTGAACGCGCAGGGGACTCTGCCCTCCCGCCGCCTCCCCGGGGGGCTCCGGGATTTGGGAGCGAAAGAATGAAGGCAGCTAGGCTGGGAGACCCCGGTCGTCACATCCTCCAAGCCTGATTTCTCCAGGGGACCCCAGCCGCCCCGGCCCCCTCCTCCCTCCCGGCAGGGCCTGGCTGGAACATCTGGCTAATGACGGGGAAAGTGCTGAGACGACAGGTTATTTCACCACTGTCATCATCTGTTGGGTATTTCAACACTCGGGGCTTGTGCAAGACACACAATGGGACCTGTCCCAGACTCACGCCGGCTCTCGGAGCGGGCACGCCGGCGGGGCGCTGCTGGGG